>NC_041218.1:12890389-12903133 GCF_002837175.3 Physeter macrocephalus
GGAGCGGCTGGGCCCGTGAGCCATGGCTGCTGGGCCTGCGCGTCCGGAGCCTGTGCTCCGCAACGGGAGAGGCCACAGCGCTGAGAGGCCCGCGTACCGCAAAAAAAAAAAAAAAAAAGAAAAAAAAGAAAAGAAAATAGTGAAACCAGAGCCTATGTCATCACCTGGAGATGGACTACTTCATCCCTAGTTATACTTTAGGTCTTTACTGCTAGTAAACTCTGTTTCACAAATGCTACTAGTGAAATTGTCCAAAAACAGAAGACGTGAATAATGTAGGTTCATCTTGAAGCTATTTAGATTAGATATTAACCACTGTTCAGCAAGCCCCTACAATTTAGGCTAAAGCTTAATATCGCATTGGGATCATTCATGTGTCAACATTTATTGCCTATTCTGTGCCAAGCAATGGTTAAGATGCAGGTACATAAAGAAGACACAGTTCTTGCCTTCTAGTCTATAAACCAAACAGATAAGGAAATCGGTATTACAACCATGGGATAAATGTATGACGTACAGCAATGCTCAATGAACACTGAGTGGCTAAATCAATACTATAACAGAAGTGTGCACATAAAAGGGGGGCGGGGGGCCTTCCGAAAGGACAGTCATCCCTCTGCCGTAACACGGATGAACCTAACAGTTCACTATTTTGTATACTTGTACATAGAAACCATCTCTTCAAGAATAAACAACTAGTGAATACCGTGACATACAGGAGCTACCAAGGCTCATGACACAAAAAAGGGGAAGGAGAACAGCAGTCAGGAAAAATATTATCACTCATTTTACATAGAGTATTTTAATTCTTGTCCTCAGAAACTATAAAGACTATCAAGATTTGGAAACGAGACTGTACCAAACAATGGCCAAAGAAGAATCGTCCACTCTATGCCTTCTCTTTCATCTGGTCACTCAGGAATATAATGTTATCTGTAAAGAAGCCAAAGCATAAATGTTATTTTCAGAACGCTTTCTCCATCTCATTTAATCATTCCCCTCTACCACATACATATTATAGTGCTATTCACTGAAAAGACTTTAGACAAATTCTCCAAGTATTATGTTCTTGCTATATTGCTTGCTGTGTCCTTGAGAGGTATATACAATAGGCATAATGGAGCTAAAAGCTGGGCTTCAACCGTTTATCGACAACTCAGACCTTGCGAGAAAAGGTGGGATACTTGTCATCTTCCCTGAAGATAGCTAAGGTCTTCTCAGCAGTAACTTTCTACAAGAGAGCTAGTCACAAATTCTGACGCTTGCAGTGCTCGGACAGATGCCATTAAACCAGGGAGCACAACCTCACAGAGAAAAGGATCCCGGCATAACAATCCACAGGCTGGAGGGATGGAGGAAGGGCACGGTTCAACAAACGGCCCCATCGCACAGACAGACTTATGTTTTTTAAGTCTGAACACTTGTATAGAACACATTTTATTTTTAAATTTTAAACCAGAATGAGTTTTATATATTCACTCTTGAGAAAATTTTTACTAATCAGTATTTCAGAGAGAACATTTTTATCCAAAAACATCAGACATTGCTCTTAAAATATTGTGCACAAAGAGGCAGTTTAGGACAAGCAAAGGAAGAGAAGTAGTATCTCCCGTATAACACCGAAAGATCTACATTCTTAAAACTTCAGAATTATTCAATAATGGTTGTTACATAGTAACTGAATATTTGTTGACGACTGTAGTCTTCTAAAACTAGAATGTTTTGGTACAGAATGGTTAGCATTTTAGGAGATTATCAGAATTGACATCACTGTGTAAAAAAGACAAGCGTGCCACCTGCTGGTGGTTATTTTTAGGCTACATTGATCCAAAGGAGAAAAAAATATGGCCTATAAAACAGATCAGCCAAATTAAAACTCCATTCCCTTCCATTCTAATGTCACTAAAGACCTGTTCAATTTTACTATTAGCCATAAACCTATGTTAACTGCTTAATCATTATGCTAGTGAATACTGGTGACAAGAAAAAAAAAAGGCAGATAATTTGAAATGCTTCTATTTGGCCTGGTTTATAACAATTTGCACAATCCAAAATCTGCCCTCACAACAGGTTTACAGGGGAAGATGAAAGTGTTAAATGCTTCATAAATACATAATCAATAGATTTTAAACTGTCAATTATTTTATTAGAAAGCTTGATCTTCCACTGCTGAAATCACAGGGGTAGTTCTATACCATATAAAGGTTTAGAAAAAAATGTTTGAATAGCTAGATACGTCTGGAGGCTCGACCCAAGGAGGAACAGGGCAGGCAAGAAGTAATTTACTATCAAAACACTCAAGAATTATGAAAGCAAACTGGTCAGAAAAAACCTCATCTGAGTTATCAAGGTCAGTATACTTTCAAAGAAACCAGTAAGAAAATATACGATTATTATTTACAACAAATTATAATTTATCCATATGGCACAGTAGTTAAGGCAAACTCTGGAGCAAGTGAAAAGAGAAAAAGGAAAATCTGTCAATTAGGAGACTTAAGTTGTCAGACTTTTCGCCTCCAGAATTGTGAGAAAATTCATTTCTGTTGTTTAAAAAAAGAAAATAAGAGACACTTAAGATACATATAAACCATGTAATATGATGTATGGACTGGTATTTATGAAGCAGTCAAAGAAATTTCAATACTATAACATCTGGTAAAAAAAAAACTTAACAAAAATTCCTTAATATTAGGTGTGATAATAGCACTATAGTTATGTTTTAAAAAGGAATCTGTATCTTTCAGAGATACCTACTGAAATATTTACGAATGATATAATATGTCTGAGATTCCCTCAAAATAATCCAGGTGGGGGAAAAGGGGGCTGGGGCATAGATGAAATAATATTGGCCATCTGTTGATAATTGTTAAAGCTGCATGATGGGAGTTTTCGTTTCTGACTATTCTCTCTCCTTTTGTGTGTGTTTGACATTTTCCATAATAAAAAAATTAATCTTTAAATGATATCTAATTTGGGCATACCTCAAAAGTTCATAAATATTGAGATACTACTATAATAAAAGTTCTTTTATTCCCATCTACTTATTTATCAAAACAAGGTTTCTCAGTTTTTCTATCACTAAAAAACAAGAGAACAGAATGAATACTTAACTATTTTAGCAATTTATCCAAAAGGCAAAAACTGCATCATCTATCTAATTAAGATACATTTTCAATAAAATTTTAGTTTGTACACATATATACTAAAGTTGTTTTGGTCAATTATGTTCTAAAAACAACTGTAATGATTACCCAATTCAAGGAGAAACCTAACATTTAGAGCTCTACTGTTGAAGAATTTTTTTTTTAATATTTTTAAATTTCTTGTCTTCCCTGGTGGCGCAGTGGTTGAGAGTCCACCTGCCGATGCAGGGGACGCGGGTTCGTGCCCCGGCCTGGGAAGATCCCACGTGCCGCGGAGCGGCTGGGCCCGTGAGCCGTGGCCGCTGAGCCTGCGCGTTTTGTTACAGTTAATTGAATGAATGACAAAAGAGTCTTGACTATACAATATATTAAGGTACACTTCTGAGGAGAAAATGAAATTGAAAAACAAGTTCAGAGAAAAGGGAATAATGTAAAATTTCCCAATGTTGAGGAGTTTGTATCTTTTTTAATGATGATGATAGCAAATTGCTATATTTAGATCCGTTAATACCTTTGAGAGTAACATAATTTTACATTAAAAAAAATTTAATGTCAACTTAAACATGTTCAAAGGAGTATATTATTTTCAAAATTCTTGTAGAATTTTCAGAAAAGTTTGAAAACTCTGCTCTAGAGGATACCTTCTTAACCTCCTGAAGCTTCGTGTGTCCAGCTTTTCTATGTTGTTTTGTATTTTGTTTAATGAGAACAAAAGGAATTTAAAACAAAATCATCATGTTAAGTACCAAACAGGTTCTGAACAAATCTGCACAAATGTCTAATGCCACTCATTTTAGTATAACTCTGTCTCGACACATACTTCTCCCTGTTTAGGCCATGTCCTTCAAAGACACTAGATTAAAGGTTTTCTAAGTCCAAATAATAAGTACTGGCATAGACAGTTCAACTGATAAGTTACTTGTGAACTAAAGCTGTGAGTACAGAGATAATTTTCTAAAGGAAGAGATAAATGTAGAAACCTGGAGCAAGCCCACAAACCTCACTTGGAATTCTCCTGGTGAAGTGCCTTACAATCTCATTAGCATCAGTACTAACAGCCTCAGGTAAAGTTACAACATAGCCAAGCTTTCAAAAAAGGAAAGGAGAAGAAAAAAAAACAGAATAGCTATTATCACAAGAGCCTTACCAGCTATAATTGTTGTTGCTTGTCGTCTCACGTTATTTTTATCCATATATTCACCATAGTCTACTTTCCCTTCCACATAAATTCGAGACCTGATATAAATAAAATTTACAGTTTTTAGTCTGGAGATTCTAACGTACTTTACAGGAGAGAGTCAGGTCAGAGAGGGTAAGTATACATTAAGGATGAAACAGATAATCATACAGAACCTCATTTTTGCTACCACTTCTCAAAATTCAGAATTAAGAGTACTGAAACAGAGAGTTCCCTTGTGGCCTAGTGGATTCCTAAGGAATCTTAGCTCTAGGATTCCAGGCTTTCACTGCCAGGGCCCAGGTTCAATCCCTGGTCAGGGAACTGAGATCCCACAAGCCACACGGTGCGGCCAAAAAGAAAAAGTAGTGAAACAGAATGTGCACAGACTTGCCACACCTAGGAAAAAGGACAATGTTTTCATCCTTGAGCTAACTGTGGTCCTTAGGGAAGTTTAAAAAGAAAAAAGAAAAAAAAAAAAAAAAAAAAAGCTGTTCAAAATTTTAAGCCAAAATTTAAAAAAAAAAAAAGCAACCTTAAGATCATGAAGAGCAACCTAGTGGCATCCTTTAAATCTCTATGGTTAATTTCCAATGTGTTATTTTCTGTCACCTCTGATTTTGGATTCTCTAACAGATTTGTTGATTTTTTCATTTATTTTTTAGTTAGTTCCTTTCTATATTGAGGTTCATAAACTTACTCTCTAAGTCTAAAGACTTAGATTATTAAAATGCAAAATTTTCAGCTTTAGTATTTCACTCAGAGTTAATTACTAAGACTATCCTGCACTCTCTAGAAGGCTGAACTAGAAGACAACTGTAACTCTGATTTCAAAGAGTAGAAAATGGCCATAATGGCATCAATTTTCAGAGTCTAACACCACCAAAAACGTACAATACAGAAAACAGACAAGACTGGTAAAATGACTGGGTGCCAAAGGGAACAGTCACACAGATTCATCAATCAGTAGGTGAAATTGCATATAGACATTTTCCTTGAAATTTCCTGTTTATGTGCATATATGTGCACATATCATACATACATGACAACGGAGGTACATATGAAAAGGTATGCAGTTATTTTAAAAAAACAGAAATTTTAGTTACTGCTGAAATTATTTTACATGAAATGTTTTATTTCTATAAAACAAGTACGTTTCTAAACATACTATGACTACAACTGCTGTTAAACACATCCTTTTGGCCTTCTGTGGGTTTGGAAAAGATACTTTTTATACGTAATCAATCCAAGCATTCCAAAAGGGAACTACTAAGCTTACATAAAATTATCAAATATGAAATAACCGCTGTGAATATTACCATAATAACTCACTGTGTCAGGCTTCCGACATTCCAGACCCTCTGTTAGGCCATCATATGAAGCCAAGAGGCAAGACACCTGCCTTCGGGATCCCTGGCAGTGGAGGCATGGGAGCTCCTAACAGCACTGCTGCACTGGCTCACGTGGTACTCGGTACCCTTTGCCTTCTCTCTTACCTCATCAGCTCCATTTAAGTACACATCCTCTATGCCCTAAATTATAAGTTCTTAAAAGGCTAAACCATGTTAAAACCTTTAAATTAGTCACATATGGCAATGTGCTATGTTTATAGTATTAAGCACTGCATGAATACCTCTTGGGTTAACACAGAGTAATTAGTGGTACTACATAAATAAAGGAGCTACGCAGTCCATGAGAACACGTTACCTGTTTCTTAAACCAGCGGTCCCCAACCTTTTTGGCACCAGGGACCAGTTTCGTGGAGACAATTTTTCCCTGGACGGGGGTGGAAGGGGTGGAGGAGGTGGGCGGGTGGCTTGGGCGGTAACGCGGGCCATGGGCAGCGGCAGGTGAAGCTTCGCTACTCGCCCACTGCTCACCTCCCGCTGTGCGGCCCGGGGCCTAACAGGACGTGGACTGGGACCAGTCCGTGGCCCGGAGGTTGGGGACCCCTGTTTTAAACCATTCCATCTGTAAGATCCTTCCTTCCTCAACTTACCCCTTTTTCACATACTGAAATGCCACATCTCTCAGGCCTGGTCGGAATACTGAAATTCTGTGCCACGTTGTCTTTTGACTGACATCACCTAAATCACAAGAATAGGGAATGTGGTTACAAATGCAAAAGACAAGTGCCAAAGCACAACGTGTCCCAGCAAAACCAATGCCACAATTTCTAAAAGAGCAGAACAGAATTAGAGAAGGTCCTTTCTAAAAGTATCTAATTAGATAATTCACAATAAATAATGTCTATTTACTGCTGATAAAATTAAGAGCCCGGGCTTTTGTACTCACCCATTTGGTATGTTTCGTTTTCCCCTGATCGCCACATCTCATTTGTTGCTAGAGAAAATATTGTGACTGGGTTTTTTCCTTCTATCTGTCTCAGGACAGGGTCCTGACCTACTCGACCAAGTAACTGCACACGATTCAGAGCTGAAAGGCAATGTGTAGATAAAACGAGACTGAGAGAAATGTCCAGGGAGGAACAGCTACAAACACTACTCCAACTTCAGTCTTGGCATTAAGCAAAACCCAAGTTCTAGAAGGTTTGAAAATAAGTTGAAGGTGCAAATAGACAGAGGTTGGAAGGGAAGAAGAGGATTGGCAAGAAAGGAGAAAATATTCAGAGGAAGTAGCCCCACAAAACAAACGTTAAGCTCTTTATCTAAATTCTTCTTTTAAATACCTAAAAAAACTTCTTTAAACTGTCTGTAGAGTTAAAAGAACAAATCTGAATATCTTTATAAATACAAGGGACTATTTCTGTGAAACAACAGCTTTCACAAACATTCACTACTTCAGCCAAATAGCACATACCCTCGGAAGACTTAGATAACCAAACAGGACTCAAGGAAATTCTTTGGCAGGAAAGTGACAACAAGAGCAAGTAAAAACTGACTGGTAAAGGAAGAAGGGCCCAATTTACACGAGCCCTGCAGCCTGGTGGGGTAAGGCCAAGATCTGAGAGGCAAATATGAGTCAAGAGCGTGCTGATCAACAGATTATAACCCAACGAATACACCTCTTGTGCAACATTGAGAATATCAGCATACTGCTATAAATAACACACTTTAAACTTGGAAATCAGCTACTACTTACATCTTTCGAGAACCACACTGCCAGCTATTTCAGACTCATGTCTTACAAACTGATGAAGGACCTAAAGTGGAACAAATGAGTAAAACAGCTTTAATCCGGGGGAAAAGGCAAATACAAACAGAAGACCCATTCACACGTGGTCACCATCCAGTCAGTAGCTCCTATGGCATACATCCACACAAGACAAGAGGTGTGCCCATCACATAGAGCCAGGACCATGCAAACACTTAAGGGCAGCCTACTGCAGAAGCCCACAGGTACACAGGAGGTACTACACAGTATACCCAAGAGAGTTCATTTACAGTCCTCTCCCGCTTCTTTTGTGGCAATCTGCCTGATTATGGTGCCTCTGTGTTTGCACACAAAAGGTAAATAAATACACGTTGGAAAAAGTCATGCTTTCGACAGACCAAAGAAAAAAGTCTAAGATAAACAAACATGGTTCTTTGATAAAGTGCAAAGATATGCCTGCCCAAATCGGTCTGTCAGACAAAGGGAATCACTGCCATCTAAGAGCAGCACTCAATGATAACAACAGCTATCATTACTGAGCACCCACTAACCGCTTTACCTCTCATCAATTATTCCTCGGACTAAATCTATAAACTACGTAAAATTACCACCACTTTATAGATGAGAAAAATGAAGTTCAAAGAGACAGAGTAACTTGCCCAAAACCCTCCAGGAAATAAGTGGCAAGTCACGCCGAGATCCCAGGGCCGTCTGACCCCAAGGCTGCTGCCTCTTTAAGGACATTCTGTGTAAGGGCTACTGCCAAGATATGAGGACACATCACTGGGAGCATCACTGGGTTCAGAGAGCTAACCATTGCATCGGAGAAACATGTGTCAAGTGGTGGCACTGTTAATAAGCGACCAATTAAAACGATACCCACTCCAGGGGTGGTACTTCTGGCTATGGAATCCTAGCGCTATGTTTGGGAGCAGAGAGTGGGTAAGAAAATTAAAATGTGAGTTACAACATATTAAAGATCAAACTGCTAACTGCTACCTGTGTCATGATTCCAGAAAGGTGCTAATCTGAGTGCTCAGATGAGCCAGAGCTCCTAAGTTTCATGGAACAACAGTTTGCCTCATTGGGGGCACACAAAAATCAAGACCCACTGGAGGAGCAGAAATGGGGAAAGAATTAATTTAACTGGGATACCTTTTTAAATTAAACATTTAACTCTTTTATACACGGCTTTAAAGATATCGTAATACTGTAGAATCGTGTACTAAGACAGGAATAACTTTTCCATGCTTCACATTTCAACACATGAAAAAGTATATGTTTCAAAAGTACGTATAAGTAAGCACGGCTCCAAGAATATAGGGCAAACTCTACAGCAGAGCAGGGGAAATGTGAACAGGTTTCACGGAGGAATTGCTTCTTTCTTCCTTATCTTCACAAGATGAGGAGTGAGAGAGGTGTTCTAAAGGAGAATCTACAGCACTTGGTGCCCAGATGAGCTTAAAAGCAAGCAAAAAGGGGTCTAGGCTGGCTCAAGGCTGGTGAGGCTGACTGAGGAGATCAGGGGAGGAGTCTGACTGGGTGACATGAGAAGCAATCCTGGACCTGGTAAACGTGTGGTGATGCTGAGACTTCACCTGCTCTCCTCAGCACAAGGAGGCAGGGCGGGGTGGGGAGGCAGGCTGACAACACACGAGGCACGTGGTCAGAAAAGAAACCACCTGTCTCACTCAAAATAAAATTTTAAAAAGCTGGAACAACGGTTCTCATAGTCTGCAGATCAACAACGACTTTCAATGCTCTCTAACTGATCTACGTGCAAGTAGCACATGTTTTTAAAAGTAATTATTCCCATTATATATGGGAACACACTAGAGAAGTTTCGTTTTGCTTCAGTGAACATTATTTACCCAAGTAAAATCTGTCCCCAACCCTCATGTCAAATAAGTACACCAAGGTGTGTGGGCTCAAAGGACTTTTGCCTCTGCAGGCAAAAGCCTGAAGAAATTTGATCACTATGGCTTATAGTAACACATCCCAACACTAATACGAAAAAGCGATTACCTGCACTACAGGTCTTCGAAACATGGCTTCTATTTCCTTTTCTTACAATCTAACCTTTAACCTTTTCCTGAAGAAAAAAAGAGATCAATTAAGTCCTACAGCAAGAACAAGAGAATTCACTGAGGCCTAAGTGCCTAACTGCATCCACGACTTTTACGCAACCCACCTTTCGACCGTATCGCATCAACAGCCCTGCACAGGGAACGGGAAGGATTCCCTCCTGCTCCCAGAAAGCCCCTCTCGCACCTTCATGTCTCTTTGATCCCCCTTAACTTCCTCTTCCTCCAACCCACACCAAAAAATCCTGATTCTATCCCCATTTCCGTTCCACTGTCTGCTCAAATTTTATTAAAATCCAAGTTCCCTGCGGGCAGGGACTTCTGCCGGACTTACTCACTGTTACACCCAATACCCCTAAAACAGTTCCTAAGACACAGTAAGGGCTCAATAAATATTAAAATGTTAGCATGGGGCTTCGATCTGAAACGTGTGGCCGCAAAAACTACCGCCTCCAGCCCCTTCACCAAAGACCAAGGAGATCCCTGGCCTTCGCCGCCTCACCGCCAAGATGTGCGGGCGCCCCTTCTCCAAGATGACGCTCCCAACCAACAACGTAAAGGAATTGAGAGGGGCGACGAAACCACGGAGTCCTCTGCGCGCGAGAGAAGACGAGGTCCACACACCGACACAGTAACGCCTCCAGGACCCACGCAGAGCCTTATGCCCCTTCTCCCTCCCTCACCTGACGCTCAAGCTCCGACAGCCTCCAGGCAGGAACTCATTTCCGGTTGCTGCCCAGACGCAAGGCGCGCGAGAGGGAGGAAACGGAAATTCCGCTGCGTGCGTCGTAGAAATGAGGCCGGCCGGCGCCGCGGGAACCACGCCCCCTTGACGCGGTAGTTCCGAGAGCTTCCTTCTGGGCGGGAGGGAATGACTCAACCGCGGCAAGTGGTGCAGTTAACGTATTTGCAAGTTTCTAGCGAAATGAAATTACTATTTGAAGAGGTTCCCGGCCCGGGACTCGGCAAGGTGGACACCGCCTCCAGGACCCACGCAGAGCCTTAACGCCCCTTCTCCCTCCCTCACCTGACGCTCAAGCTCCGACAGCCTCCAGGCAGGAACTCATTTCCGGTTGCTGCCCAGACGCAAGGCGCGCGAGAGGGAGGAAACGGAAATTCCGCTGCGTGTGTCGTAGAAATGAGGCCGGCCGGCGCCGCGGGAACCACGCCCCCTTGACGCGGTAGTTCCGAGAGCTTCCTTCTGGGCGGGAGGGAATGACTCAACCGCGGCAAGTGGTGCAGTTAACGTATTTGCAAGTTTCTAGCGAAATGAAATTACTATTTGAAGAGGTTCCCGGCCCGGGACTCGGCAAGGTGGACGAAACAAAGGATAGCTGCGCCTCTGGAAAAAACTAGAAAGGTTCAGGCCTCCAAAAGCAAAAAGAAAAAAACAAAACAACAACAACAAACAAAAAACGGAAAAAGTAGTAGAGAAAGAGCCGAAAGCGCAAAATTTAAGGGTCACCAAAAAAAAGGGAATCAAAATAAGTAGTAATGCAATGTTTTCAAAAGTCAGAATTAAGGCAAAAAATTCGTGAATAAAATATGAAAATTTTTATTAAGTGCAGTATCTGAGCCAGATAGGATCCTAAGGCACCAGGAAAAACGTGTGCCCCTATATACACGTTTTTATATATTTAAAAAAAACTTTCCAAGAACATTAAAGTACTTGAAGAAATATTGAACATATGAAAATTAGGTGTATTAAAACTAACAACGTTGCTTTAAGTTTAAATATTTTGCTTTTATCAAAAAGATAATTTTACCTTCCTGGCTTTGGAAGTAAACTGATTGATAGTATTTTCAAAATCTACTTCTTTGCTTACTTTATTTCCAATTGCAAGAGTTGCTGTGCCTGATCATTTTTCCTGAGGAAGTGGCATTAACTTCAGCTTACTGATCTTGCCTTTATTTAGAATTCTGATATTTTGTTCATTGTGGATTTTTCATTAATTTTAATATCTTAAAAATATTGCATCTACTAAATGTAAATTAGATAGCTAGTGGGAAGCTGCCGCATAGCACAGGGAGATCACCTCTGTGCTTTGTGACCATGAGAGGGGTGGGATAGGGAGGGTGGGAGGGAGGGAGACACAAGAGGGAAGAGATATGGGAACATATGTATATGTATAACTGATTCACTTTGTTGTAAAGGAGAAACTAACACACTATTGTAAAACAGTTATACTCCAATAAAGATGTTAAAAAAAAATGTAAATAGAGGGAATTCCCTGGTGGTCCAGTAGTTAGGGCTCCACACTGCCAAGGGCCTGGATTTGATCCCTGGTCAGTGAACTAAGACCCCATAAGCCACACAGTGTGCCCCCCCCCCCCAAAAACTGCACAAAACTGTAAACAGAAAATATTTTATTTTTCCTTTACTCAAAATTTTATTTTTTATTGAAATAAATTTTACAGAATATAATATTCACAATTTAGGCATTTTAGAGTGTAAACTTTGGTGATTTTTAGTATATTCACAATGTTATTCAACTGTCACCATTGTATATTTGCAGAATATTTTCATCACACCAAAAAGAAACCGTGTACCTATTACGTAGCCATCCCCATTTCATCCTTACACTACCCTGTAGCAGCCACTAATCTCCTGTCTCTATGTATTTGCCTATTCAAGACATTTCATATAAATGGAATCATATAAAAAAAAAATATTGCATTAAAGTAGCATTAATCTTGAATGCTGGGTTTCTTGGCCCCCCCTTAAATTTTGTCTCATTCCCCTAATCCTTGCCTCGGTAAGGAAGAGGGGATTGGAGGCCCATAGACTGCAGAATACAGGCCAGGGGGAGCCTCCCCAGGCCTGTCCATCACCTGGTCCTGGCACTGTCCAGCTTCTAGAAAAGGTACGCTCCACATCTTTCTAATAAGCAAATCTCCTCCTCAGGACCCTACTTCAAACCTTTCAATGGCCCGTTCTTGCCCTAAAAGGAAAAAATCACGAACTACTTCATGTGGTTTCCAACACATACCCTAACCCACTCTTAAGAGTATGACTCACTAGTTGGTATATTTCTTGATGCTTACCTCTGTTTTACTTCCACCTTCAAGATGTTTAGTCCTGGAAACATACCAAGTTATGCTGCCTTCAGGCCTTGCACAGGCATTAATCATCCCACACTCCACTGTGTTACTACTGTAACATACCCTCTGATGATTTCCTGTTTAAAAATCCTGTTTCCGGGCTTCCCTGGTGGCGCAGTGGTTG
>NC_041218.1:12903748-12905639 GCF_002837175.3 Physeter macrocephalus
GCGTCCGCCTGCCGATGCAGGGGAACCGGGTTCGCGCCCCGGTCTGGGAGGATCCCACGTGCCGCGGAGCGGCTGGGCCCGTGAACCATGGCCGCCGGGCCTGCGCGTCCGGAGCCTGTGCTCCGCAACGGGAGAGGCCACAGCAGAGGGAGGCCCGCATACCACAAAAAAAAAAAAAAAAAAAGATGTATAATGTCATGGAAGAACAGAGTTAAAACATTTTCTTCTGTCATCAAATAGATCCTCCTTGGGCTTCCCTGGTGGCGCAGTGGTTGAGAATCCGCCTGCCGATGCAGGGGACGCGGGTTCGTGCCCCGGTCCGGGAAGATCCCACGTGCCGCGGAGTGACTGGGCCCGTGAGCCATGGCCAATGAGCCTGCGCGTCCGGAGCCTGTGCTCCGCAACAGAAGAGGCCACAACAGTGAGAGGCCCGCGTACCGCAAAAAAAAAAAAAAAAAGATCCCCCTTCACAATATGACAAATACTTCAGCGTTCCTTTACTCTGTCTTCAGCATCAGAAATGTCCTTTCCACATACTTTCAAAATTCTCTACTCAAATCGTCTTTCCTTTGTTCTCCCATTTCACTTTCTTTACACACTCAGTCTATCTTGTATTAGAATGTAAATGCCCACGAAGGTGCCTCCTCTTCCCCATTGATTGTGAGCTCTTAGAGAATAGGGACCTTGTTGTGAATATCCAGTCGGCAATTATGCTTTAAACAAGAACAGGCCACAGGCCAGAACAGAGAAATAGAACCTAGAAGGATACTCAAATAGGCCTGAAATTAGAAAATTAAAAAGAAAAAAAGAATCTAGAGGAGTAGCTGAAATGTATTTTTCAATTAAACATACCACTTTTACAAGAATCTACAATTTGCATTTTGGTGAGGAATTCCTGAAACCTCCTCATGGTGTGCATACACCTGCACACGCTCGAACATAATCATAAACTTTCTGTAGTTCATCCATGGACCCAGAAAGTACCTTCCCAATGCTGAGAAGTAGTGAAAGCATCATGGCTTTAATCAGTTACAGTTACCCCTGGCAACAGTGGAATAATTCAAGGCTTTCATCCTTTACAAAGCTAGCTGAGAAAGAGACATGTCTATTATATATGCCCAAGTCCACAAAGTTATTTTCGGCCTTGCCTTTTTTTTTTTCAATAAAAAAAAAAAATCCTGTTTCCACTTGAGCTGTTGAGTCAAGTGAAAAACCAAATTCACCCTTTCCTTCAAAGCCAGTTTCCCCCTTCTAAGTTCCTTGTTTGTTTTAATGGTACCAGGATTCTCCCAGACTTGAACTTTGGAATCATCTTTGACACTTCTCACTGATCACCTACATCTGTTCATCCATATCCAATCACTTGGCCCTAAAAGTTCTATCTTCACTAGGCCACAGATCTCTCCCTCTTTCTTTCTGTTCGCAAACACTTCGGGGTAAGGAGTGTGGAAAAGTTTGTTTAAAAAAAAAGAAAAGCAGAGAGCACCATGCAAATTGAAAATAGACACACCTTTGGCAAACTTTTATAACCTTATGAATAACATCTCAGTGGAGAATCTGGACTAATCTGAATTCTCTCTCAGACAGGAGTTACCAATACACATTCTCCTTAGACTGTTGGCTGGAGAAAGTTGCAAGTGCTGTTTTCTTTGACAAAGAAAAACATATTAAGATGTATAATGTCGGGGCTTCCCTGGTGGCGCAGTGGTTGCGCGTCCGCCTGCCGATGCAGGGGAACCGGGTTCGCGCCCCGGTCTGGGAGGATCCCACGTGCCGCGGAGCGGCTGGGCCCGTGAACCATGGCCGCCGGGCCTGCGCGTCCGGAGCCTGTGCTCCGCAACGGGAGAGGCCACAGCAGAGGGAGGCCCGCATACCACAAAAAAAAAAAAAA
>NC_041218.1:12906955-12918327 GCF_002837175.3 Physeter macrocephalus
CCTTGCCTTTTTTTTTTTCCTTATGATAACAGATCAATTTTAATTCTAGCACCTGCAGCTATACAAGGGTGTGCATTATAAACTTCATGGAACTGTTGTACACATTCAATAAAGTGACAACTGTGCGGTACCGCTTAGTATCTCAAAATCAGGAACATACATTGGAATTGTTTGAACACAATCCACAGAATTAAAAACAAAATCAGAAGTCATCCACAGTTATACTAATTGTCAATTAAAAGTTTTATCACTTACTACTTGATATAACAGTCAATATCTAGTAGGGGATATCGGAAGTGATTTCAGATTCTCATCCTGTTGTACTCTATTGGGAAGGTCCCCTGCATTGGCAGGCGGACTCGCAACCACTGCGCCACCAGGGAAGCCCGGGAAGGTATCTTGAGGAGCTATGTGACTGGCCAAAGGTGGGTACAACTAGGACCAGAACAGCATGTAAGGATCTACCACAGTTTCTGTAGTTTTCACTTTTTTTTCCTTTGTCAGTGAAAAGTGAACAGTAAGAATTAAATACTTATCTTTACATATACACAAGGTACGCTGTGAAAGCATATTTGCTAAAAATATGGAACGCTTCACGAATTTGCATGTCATCCTTGCACAGGGGCCATGCTAATCTCTGTACTGCTCCAATTTTAGTATATGTGCTGCCAAAGCGAGCACTGGCCTTGCCTTTTTTTCCCCTTAAATTAAAAAAAAGTCTCAGCTATAGGCATCAAGTGGTAGAGACCAGGGATGGCAATGCTTTCTCACAAATAGGAAGCTTTGGACAATTTCAGTGCTGTAGAAGAACATTTTTTAGATATTTTAATCAAGTTTTCACTTTGCTTTTAAATCAGTTTTTCCTCAAGCCTCATAACTATTGGAAAATTACAGCACTTATTACTTAAACTGATTACTATCATGTTTTACATTGATTCAAAAGCAATTTTAGCAATACTCCATAGTTACTATGGCTATTTTTTTGTTAAATTATTTTTTTGAATTTTATTTTATTTATTTTTTTTTATTTTTTTAATTTATTTATTTTTTTATACAGCAGGTTCTTATTAGTTATCCATTTTATACACATCAGTGTATACATGTCAATCCCAATCTCCCAATTCATCCCACCACCAGCACCATCCCCGCCATTTTCCCCCTTTGGTGTCCATGTTTGTTCTCTACATCTCTGTCTATTTCTGCCCTATAGACCAGTTCATCTGTACCATTTTTCTAGGTTCCACATATATGCGTTAATATATGATATTTGTTCTTCTCTTTCTGACTTACCTCACTCTGTATGACAGTCTCTAGATTCATCCACGTCTCAACAAATGACTCAATTTTGTTCCTTTTTATGGCTGAGTAATATTCCATTGTATATGTGTACCACATCTTCTTTATCCATTCGTCTGTCGATGGACATTTAGGTTGCTTCCATGACCTGGCTATTGTAAATAGTGCTGCAATGAACATTGGGGCGCATGTGTCTTTTTGAATTATGGTTTTCTCTGGGTATTATGCCCAGTAGTGGGATTGCTGGATCATATGGTAATTCTATTTTTAGTTTTTTAAGGAACCTCCATACTGTTCTCCATAGTGGCTGTATCAATTTACTTTCCCACCAACAGTACAAGAGGATTCCCTTTTCTCCACACCCTCTCCAGCATTTGTTGTTTGTAGATTTTCTGATGATGCCCATTCTAACTGGTGTGAGGTGATACCTCATTGTCGTTTTGATTTGCATTTTGTTAAATTTTTTTAAAAAATCAACCTGACAGTTTTTATGCAATTCAAGATTGACAGTATGGGTCATACAGAGATTTTTAAGATACCTGAACAGTTAGTTCAGGCTGAAATGTTGACATTTATCTTTCGGTGTTCATCTTTCTACAGCTTTAGATAAATAGCTTCTATAAATTGGTAGATGTGTTAGAGCTTAGTAAAGCACAGTAGTATTTCTTTATAAGATTTCTTTAACTCAAGATTGTCTGTTGGCACCTTAACGTCCATGTTCATGTTTAAGAAACAGAACTTCATGACTGAGGATGGAGTTTCTCACTGAGGCCAGGGGTCAACTTCCAACTGAAATGAAAGGGATTAAATCCCGAACCCATTGAGGATCCAGTCCCTCTCACATTCAGTGTCTGTGCAGCTGCCTGCTCTTTTGCTGACTTCCTGCTACTGTGGAGCCCAGCAGAGAGAAATGGAGAGAAACCAACAGTCTGGCATCGGGTCCGTTCAGGTGCTAGAACAATCTTTGAGGAACGTGGTAGAGAAGGGGTGGTAGGCCCTAATAGTAACTGTCAATGCCTGAGAAGAAAAGTGTAACCAGAGAATTCTGGGCTATACATTGCGTACTCTTTCCGCCCCCCCCCAAAAAAAGAACAACTTTATTTACAGTTGAAAACTTAAACACAAAATCTTGGCTTCTGAGTCTGTGATACTTCCAAGGTCTTTTGATCAAATGGGGCAGCAGCAGGCAGGGAAGCAACCACAGGGGCCAATCCAGCTTATCTTACTCAAGAGCATCACCCCAAGCAAGGCAAGGCCTGCCATGGCAGATGTGGAGGGTCTGATTCAGTCTTCCTCTGGACTACATCTCTCCACACTGTGAGATCACCACAGGCAGCTTGGGTTTATTGTTGGGGCCTGTGGGAACATTCTCAATCTTTCTCATCACCAGAAGTCCATCAATGATTTTTCCAAACACCACGTGCTTCCCATCTAGCCAATCACACTTAGAGCAGGTGATGAAAAACCGGCAGCCATTGGTACTGGGACCACTGTTTGCCATGGAAAGCAAGCCTGGAGCTGAGTGTCTAAGCTTAAAATTTTCATCTGCAAATGGCCCCCAGTAGATACTGGCGACTCCAGTACCATCTCCATTAACAAAATCTCCACCCTGAATCATGAAATCTTTTATGACCCTGTGGAAGGTGCTCCCTTTGTATCCTATTGGAACCCCATCTTTTCTAAAATTCTCGGCCATCTTAGGCACAACGTCTGCAAAGAGCTCGATCTTCATGCGGCCACCTTCCTCTTGGTCTCTCCCACTTCCGCCTCCATAGCCTACGCTAGCTTTCCACCCAGTCCCTCCGCAAGCTGGGCGCCACGACTCCATTGCGTACTCTTAATAATATACCTGCTTATAAATCGTAAAGTGTGGTTGACCTTGCAGCACTGTACCGCAAGGGACATGGCTGGTGTCAGGGAGGCAAGAGATAAATTAACTCAGTTTTAAAACCTGAATAATCAACTATACTCCAATATAAAAAAAAAAATAAAAACTAAAAAAAAATTTAAAAATACATAAGAGTACAGGGGGAAAAAAAACTGACTAAAGACTCATTTTTTAAAATGTCAATGGGCAATACAGAGCACTATACCCCACTTAATTGCATGGAAGAAATTGCTACTCCAAAACAGAAGAATGATGTGATGGTTTGTTCAATGATTTATTCAATTTTAAAAACTTCTTAATTTGCTTTTAAAAATTAAGGGAAAAGATGAAAACAAGGCAGCCAAAAAGCCTACAAGCCATGAAGAGGCTAACATCATCAATAGGACACAACTAGGAGTTCTCAAATGCCTTTATGACCAACATTATTTTGTATCATAGCTTGGCCATTATTAGCTTTTAGGGCCGTGAAGCTGGGCCTTAAAGCCAAGACCTGTTAGTACCAGCCTATTGAATTCTCTCTCCTATCTGCTCATGGTTTCCAACATAAATTTCTTACTCTTTGTTAGTTACATATTTATAAAGAAGAGTGCGTTACTCATATTTGGCTTTGGACAAGATAAAAACCTTTATTTACAAACATTCTATTCCTTTAAAAATACATACACAGAGTAAATGATTTGGATAAAACAAGTTAAATCACAGGAAGCAAAGCCAACTTCTGTTAAAATCAAGGAGAAATTGATGACAGCCAGAGAATCAAAACCAGTTATAACAGTTACAAGAGGCTCAAAGCAAATAGATTGAAGGACAACAAACCACATCAAATTTCCCTTGAACCCTCTACCCAGTGGTTTTGTTCCACAAGTTAATAGCCAGCTCAGAAATTTGAAGTCATGTAGAGTCTTATTTCTACCCACCGCATATGGTGGTGAAGTCATTTACTTAACAAATACCACATCAGAGAAAGGGATTGGCTCCATTCACAGAATGCAGTAGGAAAACTACTTGCTCAAAGTGGCTGAAAATTCCTTGAGGAATAAAATCATCTAACCTGGGAAATGTTGTTGAAATCCAGGCACACTTTCTTGTAAGCTGTTACCTCAACTCAAAACAAAATTGAATTGCTTTCTGTTTGCCCGGAGAGCCCCTGGGGTCCTTGACAGGTAGGTAGGCAGCCTCATAGTCCACGGGCTGCACAGAGGGTCGCCTTCATTCAGAGGTCCATGCATTCCCGTTGGGCATCAACAAATCTGAGAAGTGAATGAACTGTTGACAGGTGGTGGTAGGAATGTAGCAAGAGAGGAGAGAAATGGCTACCAATGATAATACCTACGACCATTGCTGCTAGGAAGTCTTGATAGCCGTAGGATCTTGGCTGAACATGCTAAATCAGGAGTGGCTTTTGAAATCTTTGGGCACCCAAGTCCATTAGTTTCTCCCTTTACAAGAGCAAGGTTGACACAGTCTCTATCTATTTGGGGGATAG
This sequence comes from Physeter macrocephalus, assembly GCF_002837175.3. Classification (NCBI taxonomy): domain Eukaryota; kingdom Metazoa; phylum Chordata; class Mammalia; order Artiodactyla; family Physeteridae; genus Physeter; species Physeter macrocephalus. Next base: position 12,911,626 of record NC_041218.1, read on the forward strand.
AAGGTGAGTTGGTGTGAAAGGAGTTCTTATGGGGAAGACTGCCCCCAGGTGAAGCTTGAAGACTTGGCACTCTTTCCTCCCACCAGGCGTTTGGTGCTTCTTGATGCCGTGGGGGTCCCAGAGACCCCAGGGACACTGTGGCATTTCTTGGGGGACTGAGCCTGCTGGGCTTCTTTCAGTTCCCTGGAATTAAAGAGGAAAAATGTACATTACTTAGTCCTAAATTAGAGATAATATTTATGATCAAAACCGATATAGATGTGGCATGGACATACATACACTACCAACTGTAAAATAGATAGCTAGTGGAAAGCAGCCACGTAGCACAGGGAGATCAGCTCGGTGCTTTGTGACCACCTAGAGGGGTGGGATAGGGAGGATGGGAGGGAGATGCAAGAGGGAGGAGATATGGGGATGTATGTATATGTATAGCTGATTCACTTTGTTATACAGCAGAAACTAACGCACCGTTGTAAAGCAATTATACTCCAATAAAGATGTTTTTTAAAAATTAAATTAAAAATTTTCTAAAAAGTGAAAAAAAACTGATACAGATTTTTCTTGTTATTTCAGTATTTCTAGAAACAAGCCTGAACTATACACGGAATAGAAAATTAGCTCCTGTGATTATCTTAAAAAATGGCTAGCTCACACGTGCCTCAACACACAGCAGGCTTGGCTTACCGAATTCTACTGATTGGGGCATAAATGGCCTTTAAAATTAAAGAAAAATAAGAGAACAACTCTAGAGGCTATATACGAAAGCTCCAGGGGTCCGCGAAGCACAGCCCACGGGTCAAATCTGGCCTGCCACCTGTTTCTGTAAATAAAGTCTTACTGGAACTCAGCCATTCCCATTCATTTGTATATGGTCTGTGGCCGCTTTCACATCACTCCAGTAGAGTTGAGTCGTTGCAGCTAAGATCATGTGGCCCACAAAGGGTGAAATACTATCTCGTTCTTACAGAAAAGTATGCCAACCCCTGGTCTAGACAATTTCAAAAAAAAAGCAGAAAAATATTGAGTTGCTTATTGGGAAGGATTATCTGACTAAAGGCCCAGTTAGAGCTTCCACAGCTCACTGCCAAGAAATCATTTGGGGGACTTTTCAAACTAATCACTTTAAGATGGGTCGTGCATCCAAAAGAAACTGGACCTCTAAGTTTATTCTAGACAAGGACCATTTTTTCATCTGCTTTTATATTTGCAACAGTTCACAGTATGTAATGATTGCTTTAAAATGCCTTCAGAACCATGCTCAAACATCACTTCCTGACCTTTATAATACCCGGCCCACCCTATCTAATTAATTAATTTGTTAAATGAAGGAATAGATTAATAAATAAATGCCTGCATGAATACAAGCTTCCATGCATAAGTAATAGGACTGCTTCCTTTGGCTTGGAAAAATACCTCTTTCTCTAAACATTTGCCAAGACAGAATATCTGCCTGCCCCCAAGATTTAATGGATCTCTAATAGATATCTTCCCTCTTTCACTATGGTTATCTTACATCGGGTGATCGTCCACCAGTTACTTTAAAACTCTGGTCACTCAGAATCCTGCTGATTTTTCTTTACCAGTTGTATTTCCTTGCATTCATTTGCACTGACTAAAATTTTCTCTCTCAAGCCATCTAGTCACGGAGCATCCAGCCCCCTGTTACAAAGGGCCCCATGCTACTAGCCTCTTTGTGGGCAGGCGCCCCTGGGTCATACTGTTGGATTCCACTCGAATCCACAGAGAAGACACATCAGACCAGTCATGTCACTGTGAGTAAGTAGTACATGAATAGATTCTTTGTCAACGCCAGCATCCAAAATCTACCTTTCCAGTGTGGCTGTCCTGAACTTTTCCAAGTTCAACTGCTGCTGAAGCTCTTCTGTTTTCCCCAGGGAGGGACAGAGAACTCGCCTTTTGGCCAGAGCTGCTGCAGAAGGTCTCTCTGCCGGATCAGGGTGGATCATGTTCTGAGGAGGTAGGACCAAAAATGGAGGAAGTAAAACCTTCACTGTTGGGAAGAATCTCCCCACCCAAGCCAACTCCAACCCAGCTTCTGCCGGTGGATTTTGTGAAACTCGCTTCTCCTCTGTGCAAAGGGAAGAAATAAATGAAAACTTAGCTCCACCCGGGACAGGAATATCATCCTTATCTGGAAGCATCGGTCATCCATACCTTTGAGTTGTCCTTAAGTATCATATTTTAGAGCTGGATGAATGATGAACCAGCTTAATTGCCTTAATTTTAAGCGGGAAGGAACTGAGGTCCTGAGATAAAAAGCGGCTCGTCTAAGTTATCGACAGGACCGAGACTAAAACTCGGGTCACCCAACCCCTAGTTCAGCTCACTTTCTACCATAACGTGCTCATTTTTCACTTAAAATTAATGGAGGATATCCCTCCATGACAGTATTCCTACAGCATTTATCTCCAGGTAGAGGATGCGTATAGCCTAAAATGACTGGAATACGGTAGAAAATACCTAACATACGGAAATTTAGTAGCGTCGAATAATGAAGAAAACACTGACCCTTCCATCTGGGGAGCAACGTTCAGAGCCAGCTCCACCACTTACGTAGCCTTGAGCAGGTCACGTACCTTTGCTGAAACTCAGTCTCCCTTTCCTACATTTAGGATAGCGATATTCACCTTCTGGACTATTGTGAGAATTAAATGAATTAACGTATGCGTATTACCTAGCACAGGGACAGCATTGAGGTACTCAGTTAGAATCAACTAAATCTCAGAGCAATTTACACGTAGAAATAGGTGATTAGACTATGAACAGAAGGCAACTGTGGGGAAAGGTTTGCCTTCTTTCAGGGAAGCAGAAGTGAGGAAGGACGAGTTTGGAACTAAATTTGAAGTGTTCAGGTAAACTGTGAAACTCAAATTTAATCTCCAAGAGAGTAGATATTTCTGAGGCTATTTTAGGGATTCTAACCAATCCTGTTCCTTAAGCCGTGAAGTAAGTCTTGCATATACATTGCTTTTCCAGTATAATCCTAGCTTCTTGACAGTGTAGGTATTTTTGTACCTCTCTTTGTCTCAACATAATACCTTCCTTTCCTCGTCCCCTCACATACTCAGGTATCGTTAAGGACAGGGAACACATAGATTTTCCTAAATTAACATTATGCCTTTCTTCTGCTCAAAGAACTGGTGGGATTGTCAGTTATCCATCAATAAAGTAACTTATATTTCCTCTACACACGCAAAATTCAATTTTTTGAGTAATATCACTGTTACCATTGACTGTAGTTAAAACCCTGAAATAGGAGCCTAAGAGCAGGTTTGATTTTGGAATTAATCAATTATGGAAAGTGAAATACAAGTCAAGGAACTGCTCTGAGTCTTGGTTTCCTCATCTGCCCACCTCACAGGGTTATTAGGAAGGGTAAATGAAAAATACAATAGGATTTTTAAACTATAACAAAAGGTTTTCACGATAGGCTCTAAGTTTCCTAGAGAACCTTTCAGTCTGGCCTGTTTTTTCTGGGCTTCCTAGTCATGCTTCCTTTCCCTTCTGTCAATGGCACCACCATTTCCCTTTTCCCACCTATTTGCCATTACATTTTTTAAAAAACAGACATTTTTATCCTCTCTTCATTTCATTAGAGACACCACCTTGAGTAGTTGGTGAAATTCTTTGGAGAGCTCCTGAGGAATGTCTGGAAGGTTCCCCTCACGGATGTGATGCCACACAGCACCATTGGTAGGTAATGACTCTGCTCCCGCAGCCACTGCAATGGTCAATCCCAGGGCAAATATGTCTGCTTTAGGAAGGTGCTGATAATTCTTCAAAACAGAAGACAGGAAGGCCAGTTAGTTCGCCAAGTGAAGTGAGTCTAGACTAAAACACAACTGGTAAGAGAGATTCATTTGAATGCACATGAACTTAAACAGACGCAGTGGGCAAGGTTATATCTGCTGTGGTTAGTGGTCTATCTCTAGGGAAGACAGGACAGAGCACAAATCCACTCGATTAGCACTGCCCTGCCCCAAAGAGTCTGAGGCAGAATCTCAGTGCCATTTTGCTCTCTCAGGCTCAAAGAGGCTTGAAGCATAGATTGGCTGATCACAGATAGGAAAGACTCCGCTTTTTCCCCCCTGATTATTATCCTGTAGAAAGTTATATCCTTCCTAGGCCAGACTCACAGACATCTTAGAAGGTGAGCAATAACTGAAGGTCATTCCAATGACCAAAGCTGGAGGTGCTATCAAAAGGATAGTAGCATGATAAAGATGGGTTCGACCAACGATGGCTTCCTTCCTACTAGGAAATCCGTAAATTTAAGAATTCTAAGAAGTATTAGAAACAGTAAAGGACCTTCAGGAGAAACAGTAAAAATTTTGATTAATCCATGCTTGAGCCAGCTTTCCCCACGCTTTTTTTGCAAAAGTTTCTCTCCTATCTTTGGTCTCCATTCTGGATAGAAAAAGGATAATATAAATCTAAATTATAAATATATACTTTTCATTTCTTGCACTGTCAACGTTCATTTGAGACTCAAAATGTTCAATGGATTATAAAATAGCCTCCATTTCCCTAATCTATACCTCTTGCAAAATCTCATTAGCCAGGAAGCGACTATCTCCTTCTTCCACTTTGGGCTTGCTTATTGATGTCACGTGACCCAAGTCACCTAAAAAAAGAAAAAAATAAGTAGAGTTCTTTAAAAGCATGTCTTTCTTAAAACTGGAATAAATGGAGTAGAGTCATCAGCATAAATTTTATAGGATAATAGTATACCAATCAGGTTACAAGACAGACTCACCAATTTTATACATCACATTGGCAGAGAGAAACCAATCAGCTTCATTTTCAATCTCTTCTGGGACTACTGGAGAGTCACTTTGCATCTTATGACATATGAAGATGTTACCTGAAAACATACAGAATTGTCGTTAAGTAATGAATCCTAAACTTTTTCACCCGAGATTCTTTTCTGTAAATAACATTTCAGTCACCCTCCTTTTCTGTGTGCATGTAACAAGACTACCAAGGTTTCTTTTCTTCCATGGAATCTCTCACACTACTTCTGAACAGCTGAGTGATTGATAATACCTATTTCAGTGAAACTTAAACCTCAAACATACTCCATCCTCTGAAGAGGCTGGTGGCCTCAAAACAAAGAAATAATCAAAACCACAAAATAGTAACAACATTTCCTCGCATTTCACATTAATGAGTGCCTAAACCATTCATTTCTGCTCACTTCGATCAGGGCTGAGTTAGAAAGAGTAGAGCACTAGCTGTAAAAAGTCAGGATGCAGGCAATATGCTGTCACTTATCTACGCGGTAAATTAAACACTTATTTTCATACTTTTGCTTCACTATCTGGGAGTCTTTACTCTCTGTCTTCTAGGCCCAGGGGGGGAAATGGTTAAAGCTCTTTAACTGAAATTTGGGCAGAGGAGGGGGAAAGGGGAACTGATGAAAGGGATTCTGCCAGCAAACAGCATCTTTGACACTTGATAGACACGCAGGCACAGGTTCTGACAACAGTGGGGAAAGAACTAAATACGGCCAGTGGAGCAGAGGAGAGCTGTACTGACTAGGTTTGATGTCCAGGTGCACCATGCCAGAGTTGTGGATGTACTTAAGCCCAAGGGAAGTCTGTAGAAGGATGTCTTTGAGTTTGCACTCTTGGAAATGATTGCCAGACTTTGCGTTTTCAGATATAGCAGCTTGCAAGCTCCCACCTGGGAAAGAGAAACAGAGAGTAGCCCCGCAAAATGAGAGAAAAGGTATGAATCTTATAAATGAAAGCATAGTACGTATTCAGTAAATTCCTCACGAGTGAACGCAGTCCAGCAAGTATAAACTGCTTCAGTGCCAGTTTGAAACATGATAGCTGCTCCCTGTCTATACCGTAGACATATTGGAAAGAGGAATTAAGGGCCTTTAAAGAGGAAAAGAGGGCTTCCCTGGCGGCGCAGTGGTTGCGCGTCCGCCTGCCGATGCAGGGGAACCGGGTTCGCGCCCCGGTCCGGGAGGATCCCACGTGCCGCGGAGCGGCTGGGCCCGTGAGCCATGGCCGCTGGGCCTGCGCGTCCGGAGCCTGTGCTCCGCAACGGGAGAGGCCACGGCAGAGGGAGGCCCGCATACCACAAAAAAAAAAAAAAAAAAAAAAAAAAAAAAAGAGGAAAAGAAAATGCCATATCCTAGATATCCAATATATGGCCCTATTGCTTTGAGTATATGCCCCAACTAACATTTTAAAAGCTTTACCTAGTTATTAACCAGAAGGCCAATCAGGCCTAGTCATGTAGCTACTATGGTGTTGGTGAATAACTCCACGTTGGTATCAGGCTAGTAATTATAGGCCATTAGTAATTTTAATGTAATTGACTTCAAGTTTCATTCCATTAAAATATATATCATGAAATAAGAACATGTAATGATTGCTGACCCAAGGAAAATATAAAACCTCCATATACACCTAAACCCTATTTGAGCCACCTTGTTTGTATATCAACTATTTATCATTGTTATCAATAAAAAGATAAGGCCCCGGCTCATCTAACTACGTGATCTTAGATGCCCCTGTCCTAAGGTATTAGAATGCTTCTGAACCCTTTGTTTCATTAATTAGCATTTGTTTGCAGCCTCTGCAGTTAAATTAGAGACTCCTGGGACACCCCCCCCACCCCACCCCACCCCCACCTCACCCCCCCCACCCCCCCACCCCCCCACGC
>NC_041218.1:12918552-12924733 GCF_002837175.3 Physeter macrocephalus
CACCCCCACACCCCCCGCCGTCAGTTAGAAAGCCCACAGCTCCACCCTCCAAGTACATATCGGAACAGGAGGATCTGAGATGGTAACTGTACTTTTAAGGAAATCGACATTTTAGTATCGTATGTAAAACTGAATTTAAAGCTTGAGCTGCCATGTTAAAATAAGTTCAGAAAGGAGAATTCAGCCCCTTTCAGAAACACAAAAAGGGCTAAAGTAAAGGTTATTTTCTTTTCCCCTGGGAGTCTTCTTGGGAAAGAATTTATGGACTGTCAAAGACATTAATTAGAAAGGAAGAATAAGTAAAGAAAGAGTGCTTGTTAAAAATGCAGTCACCTCAATACTAAGTTTGCAGATAAGGTTATGAGCTGTGACAAAGCCCCCAGGTCCCCACTAGCCCGGGTGTTCCTTTAGGACAGGGCCCACCACGGCTCATTCATCTTCACTGTGCCAAGGTCTGGCATGTAATAAGTATTTTCTGAACTGAATGTCTATTCTGGCAACAGAGGGAAAAGAAAGGCTGAGTCAAGGACCCTATGAAAGGTATGGAAAGAAAGAAGCATCCTAGGTTACTTAGGATCCACTTAATATGTTCCTTTAGATTATAAGCAGAGGTATTTCTAATCCCCTGAAGAGCTGCAGATATTTAGTAAGGGTAACTAGACCAGTACTAGCAGCACTTTTAGTTACTTAGAATCTCTATAGGTAATATTAAAGATAGCCAAGAGGTAATTAGAAGAGTAGAAGTTACTGGAAAGTACTCATTTATACGACTGTATTGGAATATCCTTATTTTGCTAGAGCTAAAGCTGATTGTCCACACACTCTTATGGAAGAGCATAGTTAACTGTTCTTTACTAAATAGTATTAACAGGGAAGCATGTGTTTATAGACATAGCAATACTGAATGAACTGTAAACTTCATCTCTCCTAATCTCACCCAGCTGCACTGGAGCCTTAGCTCTGTAACCCAAGGTACCCTCCTGGAGTTGGCTCCTGCCAGCATGGTGCCCTAGGAGGAAACAGCCAGCTCCTGGCAGCTCTGTTCAAACAACCTTTGTGAGATGAGTTGCTGAATTCCTTCCTTTAGATAAAATAAAGATACTTGCCCTACTTGGCAGGAAAAAAAAAAAAAAAAAAAACTTAAGAAATATATATCCATGTTTTCCTGTCTGCTCTTGAGGCCTAACAGATACCGAAACAAATAAATAGCAAATGCCTTCCAACAATGAAATGCAAAAAGCAGACCAACAATTCAACAGGATATTGTGTTCATATGTTTGTATTCTCACAATCTTGATTTTATGTTGCTACCAACAACACAAAGCATATTTTTCTGCTGGTAAAGTTGTCCCTTATTTGGTGGAAAAATATAACCAGTATTCATGGTGTTCCACAGAAGACACAGACTTCTGGATGTCACATCACTTGAGCAAGTATGAGAACCACCATTCTAGGGGAACATGCCCTGTAAAACTTCTGTGACAGAGACGTCAAAAGAAAACACTGCCTTTAGGGAGAGATTAATCATCCAGTCCCGAATCGGTTAGAATTCTGGTTGTTGCAGAACCAGCCTGCTACCAGAAAACCTTCAGATTTCTGAGGGTGGCCCAGAGGTGGCTTGTAGGGGATCTTGGCTAGGGTGGCAGAGAAGGAGGGAACTTTTGATTAGTTCAGGGTTCAGGAGGGACAGGAGGGGAAATCAGATGACTGTTAGCCTCTAATAGTTAAAATCTAAGTTATCAGAATCATCTAACTTATAATCAGAGTTAAAACCATAACAGTACATGTTCCAGCCAGACTGCTATGAGAGGCTAGGGGTGAGGGGTAAGGGTGGACATGGGGAAACAGGGCATAAGGATGAAGAGGTGAGAAACAGGGAGAGGATGCAGTGGGGAGGGAGTAGAAGGAATGAGGCACTGACTACTCTGCTACTTTACACATACTTTGGGCTTATTATCCTTTACTTAGAGCCATCAGGCAAAGTCTCAACGTGGATTATCCTTAACTACAAACAAGGTATAAGGGCATGCTTTATTTTCCATGATCAGTTCACATCTGAAAGGTTCAATGTATGTGAATTACATTTTGCTAAATCGCCGTCCCATTTTAATTGGCAAGTGTTGAGTGAAGTTGGTGAACCTCCGTGATGAACAAACAATGATTCCCCATAATCTATCCCATCTAGTCAGACTCACTGCCTGGCTTTCACGGGCCACTGCAGTCTTCCCACCTTTTACCTTGCTGATGTTATTTCCTCCTGTAGGGTCACCTCAGGCCTGTTAGTCTCCTTACCGTCTGCAAAGCCAGCCCCGCTCCCAGCAGGTGCTCTTAGCCTGCCTGCTGTTCCCCTTAACTGGGTGGTCTACCCTCTCCTTGCCTAAACTCTAGTAATCCTTCTGCAAGGTCTCATTCAAGTCTTACCTCCTTTATGAGATTTCCTCCGGCTATGCTAATGACAAGTATTATCAAGTTCTTACTATGTATTGGGACTTGATATTGTGCTAGCATTTGACATATACTGTTGCTAATTTTCAAACTACTCCCTTAAGTAAATAGTACTGTCTCTTTACTCATTGAGATTCAATGACATCGCAGTGATCCTACAACTACTATGTGACAGAGCTGGATTTTGAACCCAGGTCTGGCTGACTTTAAAGCCCAGGCCCATCCCACCACACTGCCTCTTGCGCACATTCATCCTCCCTGAACGCTTTGTATCCGCAGTTGTACCATAGGGCTTTGCATCAGATTGTCTCTTTTGTATTCATTTTAACAGAGCAGATGGAATAAAGCTCCTTGAAGATAAGGACTTACTTACCTTATCTCACTCTACAGCATTTCTCACCCTAGAGCTTAATACAGTGTCGAGCCTATAGAAGGTATTCAAATGTTGAAAAGAATTAGAAGATGATTTGTAATAGATCACTTCATCTTATTCTTTTTGAAAATTTGAAACTTTTACATGGCCCCAGTTAAAATTTACATTGCCCGCAGGTTAAAATTAGTTGTGTTTCTCTTTGTTACTTTTCTAATTTGATATTCTCTTTGTTAGTAGCTAAATGTCATGGAAATAAAATCAATCCTCTTTATAGAGAGAGGGAAGAGAGAAAAAGAATAGGGAATCTCAGGTTATGTTAAGAGGAAATTAAGAAGAGATGATAAGAAAGTCTCAACCTCTCAATCACGAGTATAAGGAAAGGGTCCATTTTTTAATCCCAAAGAAACTATTCGAAAAAGGGATTTGGGGTGAGCTTATTAAGGAAAAAAACTCATGAAGTTCACAGGTAAGGCTAAGAGAAAATCAGGCTATAAGGAAACAATAAGGGAAATGCCAGATCATTATTTTATAGGATATGTCTTCTCTACCATTTTCTATGTTTTTAGCAACTCGTAATGTTATTTACTTACCTACTTGTAAAATCAATCCTGTATACAGTGATGAAGCTTTACCACTGATCACTGTCCTCAAAAGCCAGGCTGGACATACATACTCAGGGCTATCCAGTGCTCATTAAACTTACCCGAAGACAGACTGTACTATTAAAGAAGCTCAGGGTGGGTGTATATGTTGGGGGGGATGCCGTTATCCAATATTACTGTGGCTAAAATATGGATTGCAAAATATGGATGCATCCTAAAATGATGGCAAGCTTCTATTCAACTGGTAGCACTTTTCTACCTTATCAATGAACATTTTGATGAAAATGTATTTCCGAGAATAAGAATACACAACTACTGTTATGTCACCCCTTAATCATAGATTAGAAATATTAATCATGGATTAGAAATATGTTAATCCAAAGGACCACTCTTTATAATTTAAGTAGCCCAGAAAAAAAAAGGTTTTACTGGTTACAGTGTATATATGGTCCTGAAGGACCTAGGAGAATATATCTGAAGTCACTAAGTTTCAGTCCCAGCACCCCACCCCATGCCCTTACTCTTCTGAGAATACTTAAAGCTCAAAGGTAAGAAGCAGCAAGAAACATGAACAATCCCCAAACACAGGAATCCACTCCAAAATTAATCAAAAGTTGGCTATATAAGTTTGCCACCCCTTCCCCAAAATCGTAGGGACTATGGCTTACATCTTTTAGAATACCTAGTAAATGGTAAAAGGATGCTTTACCATTCAAACCACCAGGGTGAAAGTTTTCTCTTTAAGTATTAATTAAAGTGTGAAGGATGTGATAGCTTCTGTGTATTAGCTGTGCATCAGCTTTGAAAGAAATACATAACAGCATAAGCCTGAAATTCCTTTCCAGCTCAGCTCATTTTCTCCAGCTCTCTGTTTCCAAACAAAACAGTAGTACAGACTTTTAGGTATGACTCTAATATACCTGCCATAAACTACAAGAAGGAGGCAAAGATTTTTTACTGAAGACTTAAAAGTTCATCTCCCTCTCCATAGATATTAGACCACGTACTTACCATTGCAGTATTCATTCTGAATGATCATGTGGTCATCTTCTGCCCATGCAGAGTAGTAACGTACCACGTGGGGGTGATGCCCAAGTACCGCATGAGCATAAACTTCATGCATAGCCAAATTCCTAAGAGACGGAAAAGCACTGAGAAAATTGAATCAAGATAATAGACATACAAAGGTTTTTAAAAGACAAGCTATGAGGCATTATTAAGAATGAAAGGGGGCTTCCCTGGTGGCGCAGTGGTTGCGCATCCGCCTGCCGATGCAGGGGAACCGGGTTCGCGCCCCGGTATGGGAGGATCCCACATGCCGCGGAGCGGCTGGGCCCGTGAGCCATGGCCGCTGAGCCTGCGCGTCCGGAGCCTGAATGGCAGAACATTTACTGAGTGCTCACTGCTTGCTTACTATTTTACCACATTTAATGTTTGTCACGCCTCAGTATGATATAGTGGCAAGGATTAAGGCTTTAGAAAGTTAAGTGACTGACCCAAAGTCAAGCTGGTGATAGTAGATCTAAGACCAGAACCTTGGTTGTCCTGGACCAAAGTCCATGGTTTTTTGATTGAACATGACATATGTAGAGAGGAATCTTAGGTGGTTATTACCTCAGCAGCAGACCTGCTTTGATTCTTTTTTAAAAAAAAAAAATTATTTATTTATTTATTTATGGCTGTGTTGGATCTTCATTGCTGTGCACGGGCCTCCTTTAGTTGTGGTGAGGGGGGGCTACTCTTTGTTGCAGTGCACGGGCTTCTCATTGTCATGGCTTCACTTGCTGCGGATCACGGGCTCTAGGCGCGCAGGCTTCAGTAGTTGCGGCACGTGGGCTCTAGAGCTCAGGCTCAGTAGTTGTGGTGCACGGGTTTAGTTGCTCCGCGGCATGTGGGATCTTCCCAGGCCAGGGCTCGAACCCCTGTCTCTGCATTGGCAGGCAGATTCTTAACTACTGCGCCACCAGGGAAGTCCAGACCTGCTTTGATTCTTATTTTCACTGTATCACAATCTAAAAACCCTAATGGGCTTAAGAAGAAATGGACTTGATTGTGGATATTGTGATGGGCCCTCTACCTTCCCTATGAAGGCTAAACAATCATTATAGTCAATATTAAACTCAGCCAGTATGATGTAGTCACAGGGACAGTCTTGGGGGCAGATATTCATTATGCAATAGGAAATCCAACACAAAAGGAGCAAAATATAGTACTTGATCAATTTCATTATTCAAATGAAGAATTCCAAAGACTGATGTCAGATTCAGCATTTTAGTACTATATTCCCCAGAGTTCATAAAAAGCAGTGGCTGAATCTGAAAATATTTGTTTTCCTTGTGGAAAGGAAGAACTTTTGAACATTTAGTTCTGGGAATGAAATTTAAATTTTTGTTAGTTTTTCCTCGCTTACAAGGAAGGAGACTTTGCAACTTGACTATTGAATTTATTATTAATGCAAAGTAGAGATAACCAGTGAGTTAACAATACTTGGTAATATTTCTGATGAACTAAACAGGCACCAGAAGATCATTCCATAAATCTATTCGTTAAAAAAAAACAGTAAGGGGGCTTCCCTGGTGGCGCAGTGGTTGAGAGTCCGCCTGCTGATGCGGGGGACGCGGGTTCGTGCCCCTGTCCGGGGGGATCCCATATGTCACGGAGCGCCTGGGCCCGCGAGCCATGGCCGCTGAGCCTGCGCGTCCGGAGCCTGTGCTCCGCAACGGGAGAGGCCACAGCAGTGAGAGGCCCGCGTACCGCAAAA
>NC_041218.1:12924968-12949832 GCF_002837175.3 Physeter macrocephalus
GGGGGATCCCATATGTCACGGAGCGGCTGGGCCCGCGAGCCATGGCCGCTGAGCCTGCGCGTCCGGAGCCTGTGCTCCGCAACGGGAGAGGCCGCAGCAGTCAGAGGCCCGCGTACCAAAACAAAACAAAACAAAAAAAACAGTAAGACCAGTAGTAAAAGGCACAAGAACTACAAAAAACAAAACAAAAACACAACATGATCCCAAATGCTCATGGTATATTTCAGGAAATAACTTATCTCTGATCTTGAAAATTCAGAAAGGTTATGAATGTGAGACAACTTTCAGTGGGTCGGTGGGGGGGGTGATTAAAAAAAAGTAGCAAATGACATCAGTGCCCTGATTCAAAATGCTTTGACAAGTCCAAGTGTGTATTTCTAGTACATTTTAAAGGTACTCACTCATCTGATGATCCTACCAAAGGTTTCGTGGAGCGTTTTATTGCATAAACACATCCATCCAGCCTCTTAATGCACTTGTAGACCGTACCAAATTCCCCAACCCCGATTTTTTCCACCTCCAAGAATTCTTTTTCATAGCGGGAAGCCATGTTGGTTTCTCGTAGAACACATCTCTGAAATATTTCAGTAAAAAAAATAATTCTCCCTAACATGTTGTGAGAATAAAATTAAGGCATATTATTCCTAAATTTCTCTAAGTTTTCAAAAAAGACTTTTGAGGCAAATCCATCAATATTCTTGGTAGCAAACGCCCCTGCAACCCTGCCACAATTGCTGACTACCTTCTCTGTGTTCTTTATAACCTGTCACACAACTCTGTACTGACATTTCTCTTTGCTATATTATTACATCTTTTTCTATATTGTTTCCTCTGTCTGGCCATACTCTTCTTCCCTATATGTGCCTAGAGGGGACACCTCACTCACAGCCAGAGCTACTGTCCTTAGCTGAAGGAGTGGGTGGGCTCTTGGAGGAGGATGTTAAACAAAGAGAACACCTCTCTTTGACTCTTGTTTACTTGTCTCACACTCTGGCTGCTGATGTTTCATCTCAAGTTGAATAAACATACTGTGTTCAGTTTGCTTCCCCAAAAATCTTAGTCTGGAGAACAAAATTGTCAAATTGATTATTTCAGAACGTGTGCTCAGATACAGCAACCACTCCGGCTACTGGCCAACTAGCGACATCACTCATTGCTCTGCTAGTAAATAACTCGATCAAGTCACTGAACTCCTTTATCACTTTTCTCATTTGTAAGATGAGGATCATAGCACCTATGCCTCAGGGTCCTGTCAAACATCACATGAGAATTATACATGTTACAAATATATATATATATATATATAATTCTCAGTAAATGGTGACTATGATGACAAAAATATCCAGAGATTTATATGAATCTCAATCCAAGCTGATTCGTCTCTGTGAACTCATCTTTTCCCGATATCCTCATTAACGAGAACTTTTGCCATCCAACTTTAAGTGTTTAAAATATCTTGACTCTTACTAGCTCTTCATTTTCAACATGCAGTCCCAACCTGTCTTCATCAACAAGATCTATAATTTCTCTTGCCCTTAGCCAGTCTCAAGCTCTGTTTCCTCCAAGTCTGGATTTGCTACAGCTACCAGCCCTCTCTCCATCTCCTCTAATAGGAAGATTGTTTTTGCAAAATGATGCTGTAGAATCAGACAAACCTAATTGTTTCCCATGAGGAACCCACATTTCTGATCAGAGGCCTGAAGGCGCTGGTAGTGCTTACCTGCTACCTTACCATCCTCATCTCAGACACCGAGTACCACCTTACCATCCCTATCACTCCCTCCCCCTCCCCCTCCCCGACCCTCCCCCCTCCCACTTACATGCACTGAACATTATAATATCATGAAAACATGCCTATGTTCAAGCATCTTAATGGCTATTTAATATTCCACTGACTTTAAACTACAATTTACTTGGCCATTCTTCTATTATTGGACATTCAGTACTCCCCCTTTTTTTTTTTCTTTTTTGCTATTACAGTTAAGGCTGCAACAAACATCTCTGGTGGTAATATTTACAGCATTACTTTCTTAGTTTATATTATCAGATGAGGGATACTAGATCAACATTATAAAAATCAATGGATACTGACACATTTAAGAGCTAAATTTTACGTACAGACCTCTGGCTTTATGCCCTTTTTCTCTGTTTTGTCTTATTCATTTTTGGACCTTAAATATCTTAATTTTCCCTTCACTTCTTCTGGAGTATAGAATTTTTCCCCAGATCAAAGACAGTAGCAGTAGCCTTTAAGAATACTCCAAGGTAATGGTTCAGCAATATATTTGTTAGACACTGTCTGGTAAAGTAACAACTAGCTAAGAATATAGACCCTGATGGGATCCCAGATAAATTTAGCTGCAAAACATATTTACTGCAAGGTGTATGGAGGGTTGGAAAGGAGAGAAGGGAGAAAGGGTGGAGGGAGGGAGAAAGAAGGAGGCATTAGGATGAAATGACTGTGTTACGACAGCTGGACCAAAGAACTGTGCTCACCTTGGCAGGCAGCCCTTGTTCTACCTTGCCTTCTCCTGGACCAGCTTCCTCACTTGGAGAAAAAAAAAAGTGATATCAGAGTATGATTAGCACTTATTGAGCCTGGTACTATGCTAGGTTTGGGGGCTCTACAAGTAAATAAGATAATTACTTCCCCTCTTCAATCTATATTTGGGCACAGGCATAAACAGAAATTTTCAATACAAGAACTTAGGACAGGATAAAAACAAGATATCAAGGGATACCATAGACGGCACCCAATTAATTATTTGAAGAGTAAAAGCCTTTCCCAAAAAAGAGGACATGTAAGCTAAGATTCCAAGAATGAGTAGGAACCAGCTAAGAGAAAAGAACAGGGTTTTAGGCAAATAAAACAAGGTATGCTGAGACGCGGATCAAGAGAGTGCACAGAACATACCTGAAACTCTAAGGGCTCTTCGCCACCAGGATACAACATTTCCCCTGCAACACCCGCCTCCCTTAGAACCCGGCCTGTCTTAGGTTCACAAGCCAACTATAAGTATAGCAGAATGTGATGTAATCCTGGTTAAGATGTTTTCAATTACTTTTTTTTTTTTTTTTTTATGCGGTACGCGGGCCTCTCACTGTTGTGGCCTCTCCCGTTGCGGGGCACAGGCTCCGGACGCGCAGGCTCAGCGGCCATGGCTCACGCGCCCAGGTACTCCGCGTCATGTGGGAGCTTCCCGGACCCGGGCACGAACCCGTGTCCCCTGCATCGGCAGGCGGACTCTCAACCACTGCGCCACCAGGGAAGCCCTCAATTACTTTTCATTAAGCTGAAGTCTCTGACGGACACCCTCTTTGGCATGAGCAGATGCATCCTGGATCTTTAAGCAAAATTTCAGTTTCTAGATCAGCCAGCTAGGTTGTTCTTCCGGACAAGTACAGGGTAGAAGTGGCAAGTGGAGGACGTTACACTCGTGCAAATTAAGTGATGCAGGACACTTCTGACTTACATTTAATACTACATCCTAATACTTTATAAAATAACAACGCCACAGTGAAGAAGAGGGGAAAATACCCTCTCAGAATCACTAAGTTATTGTACTAAAATGTCATCACTTTCAGGGCCAGGAATTCAAATCAGCAGTCTTTTCCTGCTAGCTTCAGTGAGAGGTGAAGCCATTCATTCTGAAGGTTTACAAAGAATCCCAAAGAGCTAAAAGCAGTGGAATACTCAGTAACAAGAATAGACCAGTGTGCTTGTGCTGAAGTCCTGTTCACTTGAGATCCAGGAAATAGTATTGAGAAAAACCTAGTCTGGCTACAAGGCTGATTAATATGTAGTCATGGATTCCAAAAGAACACAGCACATTAAGTGTTCTACAGGCTTTTAGATTGTTAGCTGTGCATTTATTTTGCTGAGTACATCTAAGCATAAATGACTGGCCTGTTTTAGAGGTGCTTCCATTCTATGAAAAAGCAGCATTGAGGATACAGTAAAGAAATGTCCCTGAGTAATCTGCACTCTCCTTATTTAGGTGATTTCTACCATTCAGCGGCCTTTGTGGAATAGTGCAGCTGGCTTTCCATTTATTAGCACCTCCAAAAGCAGTACGTTCTTTTTCTCTTCAGCCAGCCTTCCATCACCTGCAGAGAAGTTCAAATCCTTGCCCTATAGCTCTCATCAACAGTCACACCACTAGCCTCAAAACAGCAATATACTCTCTGGAACGAGAACTACACCTTCCCCAACTGCTGGACTCATAGTAACCAGAGGGGAGCCCTTGAGTGCAGTTCCATAGCCCATTCAACTTCCTAATATAAGACAGATCTACTGCTTACTCTGCCCTGTTCTTTCAAACAGAAGGCATTTTACGGTACACTTCAGAATGGAAAGGTGTTACGATCTCTGTGACAAAGAAGGTTAAAGCCAACGCTGACATTTAGAAAGGAGGGAATACATAAACATGATGTCGACTCATTCAGACAGACTTCTTGTGTATTCCTAATCTTTAACACTCCCCCTTCCACTTGGCAATAGTAAGATCAGTTCTCAAAAGTCGTAGCAACAGGACACTTACAGGTCGCCTCGGGTTTTCCGCTTGCCGTTGGATTTGAGGAATTGTTTCCTATAAGACTCCGGAGTGAAGGGATTAATATTGACCAGAGCCAGTGAGGTCATCGCATCGGTGAAGGGACCAGGTGTGAGCTTCAGATGCTTAGAGCTTCGGGAGGGGAGCTTCCCTGTTGAAGAGATCCCCGGCTGGCTCACCTGGCCCTGAATGAGAATGACAAAAGGCAAATCAGAATGGAGGTAATTTTAAAAAAATGGTTCTGTATCAGTTAGTTAATTAATATTTGAACCAAAGAAAGTTATTGCTGAAAGGGACCTTAGAGGGTATCTGGTTCACTGCAAACATTGTTAATTGGTTCTCTTATGAAAAATACAGATTCCCAGTCTACCTCTAGATATTTTGATTCCTGGGATCAGCACAGCAATCTGTACTTTTGTTAAGCTCCACCCTCTTCCCCTGGGCAATTCTGATAGTCAGCTATGAGCCCACCAATTCTAGTCCTACCTCCAGCATTTTAAAGATGACCTTTCAGCTTAGACAAATGGAAACGACTTGAGAAGACCTGGTGCTTATGTTCTCAGACTGTATAGTTAATTTCCCCTCAATTATTCATCCCAATATTTGTTTGGTACCTACTAAGTAGCAGATGCTGGGTTAGGTGCCGAAGAGTCCAGAGGTGAATTCTGGCTCTTAAGGAATGCACAGTCCATTAATCAGCAGTTCATCGATGTTTCAGAAATAATCACTTTGTAAGGGAAAGATTTCACAGACTATCTAAACATGGAAAAAGAAGTTTCCAAGTCCACTAAAAATGTAGCACAAATTGAGAAAAGTTCCAGGAAGTGGGGTAAGGAGACTGAAAAGTAATACTCTAAGCCCTTAAGATGCAAGGCTTTGCAGTGGCTACAACTAGCATACCAGTCAATAGGAAAATGTGCAGGGCTTACCACTCCAAGTGGGGTACAGTAAGAGAACATCGGCCTAAAACCTAACCAGAACTAAATCAAACGACAGAGGGGAGAAATCAAAGACAAAGAATTCTGATGAGACAGCAGAATGCTATTATGACCTAAGTGCCAGGGACCAGAGGAATAGCTGCGTAATAGATCCTCAAGAGGACAGTAGTAGACACAGGGTCCATGATGTAACCTCATAGGGTAATCATTGTACTGTGAGGCTTTTTGGAAAAGAATTCTGTTTTAATATTCTCTGCACATGACTTTCGAGTGTAGAAGCAGAAGCTAGATTACAATATGATTCAGTATATAAAAATGTAATTAAAGAATGTGAGGCTACAAAGAATGGATATTAAACTTATTAATGAATACTCATTATAAGATTAATGATAGAAGCAGAAATAAATACTCTTTAAATGATTGATAGAAGCAGAAATGAAGGAAGCTATAGAGTACACATAGCAGCCTAACATTTCTTTAAGTGAAGAAAAATTGACAGAGTCAAGAGTTTTGCCAAGGGTTTTACATATGTCTTAGAGTTCAGAGGGTCAATAGCCCTGGGGATATTATCAGACAAAGCCATCAATGACAAACAGTTTTCCCATAAGTTTATTGTAAGCGTTGGGTATTGGTTCCAAAAAAATAAAACTATACTATATGATATTTCTCAGTTGTCAATGTGATTCAGGAAATGAATTTAGAATTATAGTAAATCATTTTCTGACACAGTTTTTTTGTGATGCTGATTATCATATGGAAAAGAAAATGCATCTGTCACATACGAAACAGTGGGGCATCCACACCTGGTACGCTTCATAGTTCCAGTTGCTACAGGTCAAGGACAACAAAAAGGCCTAGAAACTTTTCAGATAAAAGTAAGGAAAAGGATTCCTATCAAGAAAGACTATCAGAATTCCTAGTCTGGAAATATGAGGGCTGATAGATTTTGTGAACTCCACTTACAATATAGCAAATGATATTATGTTAATATGGATTTTATTGCCAGAATGATAGAATTAAGAGTAATCCTTTTGAAATCTGAAAGAACACAGTTTGCAACAAGATTTACGCAAGTGAGTTCTGCCTAGAAGTAAAGTAGACTGAAAATTTCTGGAAAGAGGACCAGGTTGAGAGTATAAACGTGTTGCAGAGAGTGTAGCTAATTCTATATAAGTAACAGCTCTTACTACAGATGATTAAGAGAAAGGAAATTGGGGGAATAGCTCCTTGACTTCTGAAGATGGTGAGAGGAGAAGGAGGCAACCTCCCACTAAGACACAACATCACAGGGACTGGGAAAGACTTTAAAGGCCCAGTTGGTACAATTAGTTCCCTGATGCTTGAATCCCTGGTACAGTGTTTCTACCGAGTGGTCATCAAATAGCGTTGAATGCATTTAGCCACAGGGACCTTACTACCTCCTAAGGAAGCTCTTCTATCTCTAGATAATTCTGCTAGAAAGTCCTTATGGGGACCTGAAGTCATTTCCCATGATTTCTGGTCCTATCCCTTGGGCAAGGCTGAACTAAGCCAATCCTCCTTTCCTCTGCATCACTGTCTTTAGCACAACATTATGAATTATCTTCCCCCGGCCTCTCACCTCTGACCTTGATCCAAACTATATTTTTCGTAAACTGTGTACTTTCCCAGTTGCATTTCGAGTTTCCCTCCCAAATGTTGTTTTCTTTCTGTCCCTCAAATCTTGGCATTTCTAGGGTCCCTAGCTTGGACCACTCCTCTTCTTACTCTGGCACACAGACTGTGTAAACTTATACGCACCCATGGCTTCAACAACTTCCTAAATGCTGATGATATCCAAATATAGATCTCCAACTTAGGTGGTTTTCCTGCATTGCAGAACCACTTATCCAACGATTTACACCACATCTCTTTCTCCAAACCTGTACATCCTCTAAGGTCACCTACCTTGATTCAAGGTACCGTCTACTCTGTCAAACAAGCAGGAAGCCTCACAACACCCTAGGTCCCTCCTTTTCCCTCAACCCCTCCATCAAGTCAGTTAGCAATTCCTAAGCATCTCTCAACTTATCACTGTCCACTACTATCCAAGTTCAGGCCCTTCTTTTTTCTCAGTTAGATCTATTATGAATACTGCCCTGCCCCCATGGTCTCTCCCACTCCATTCCATCCCTCACATGAAGGTCATGATTTTTCAAAACTGCCTCTGACCAAAACCATTTAATGGCTCTCCCAACAGTTTCAGGATAAAATCTCAGTGTAGCTCCTACCTACCTACTCTGGCCTCACTGCCAGACCCCTGCCACTCTGAATAACAAGCGGTTTTCCAGGTGTAGCGTGATCTTTCCCCTCCATAGCTTGGTAGATGCTTTTCCCTCAGCCTCGAGCTCTCACTCCCTTCTCTTCCTCGCAAACTGTGACTCATCCTGTAAGGCTGCTCTCAAACATTACTTTCTCTGGAAAGGTGTCCTGGATATCTCGAAACTTAATTCCCCACTATTTCTCATCATGCTCTACAAGTCCTCTAGCATACCTGATCTGAACTTTATTTACCGTTGTCGTTTACCTTTCTTCATTCTGTAGGCACTTTTTGAGGTAATGAAGGGTTTGCCAGCAGAAGGTCTGCTAGCATATCAAGGTGTTTAGTTCGGTTTTCAATGAGTGGATGAAATACACATACCGTGCCGTGTCTCCTCGCCTGCTTACTCTTGCTCTGAACTACATGCTCCTAGCCCACTCTCCCCATAATTGCCTTGTATTAAAACCATACCAACTTCCATTGCCCTTCATATGCTTCCTTCACCTTCATTTCTTTCCTGACTACCCACTGAGAAGCAGTCCACGCAGAGAACTCTGGCCACTCTTGAATCACCTATCACATAGTACCCGTGGCCACATCTCCCCTGCCCGAGACTGCCTCATGCTTCCAGACCACAGTGGGTTCTCAGAAAATAAATGGTTAATTGATTGGTTATTGGGACCATTGAAAAACCCACAGACAGACGCATGAGCCTATTAAAGTAGTTTGTCTACCATTCAAACAAGAAGGTGAGTATTGCCTGGTAGTTGTGGCACCCATATTCAGCAGGTACAAAAGAGACCTGACAGTGACTGTGCTGCCATCAGAAGCACAGATGTTATTATGATGATCTTAAGTGCCTCAAGCTGAGCCAGCGGGAAGCAGAGCTAATTCCAGGCCTAAGACTCACACACCATGGCACCAGCCTATTAGAGGTAACCCTGCCCCAGTCCTGGCTTTAATAACATGAATGATATAATAGGAGATCAATCACAGCAAGGATAAAGCAATCTGCTTACTTGGGACCTTTACCTATTTGCCATCCTCAGCTTATAAAGGAGTATCAACAAGTTACCTCTTTGTTCACATATAAGAGCCTGTACCTCACTAGACCAAGGAAGGGAGAGGACTTCTTTCTGGAAAGAGCAGCAGCAAAGAGATAAAAACATGTTAAACAGTGAATGTGAACATTCTTATATGAGGAAATATTAGGAAATAATCACAGAAAAATAGAGCCAGTTGGTGTGATGGCAAGAACAGTAGACCAGGCCCCAAAGATCACGTTTCTCAGTCCTTTCTCTACCGTTGGCTGAGCTACAGGCCACTTTCTCTCCAGAGACCTTGGTTTTCTCACAGGTAGAGTACAGGTCAGGCTGTAGATGTCAACATTTTCTCCAGTTCCAATATTCTTTCACTAGGAACCTTTTCCCCACCCAAGATTTATCTGTGGCCTACACCAATGGTTTTAAGAAGACAGCTGGCAAAACACTGAATTCTGTTTCCTGGTAACTTTAAACTCTTCTTCATTTTCCCCAGCAAATACGTAACTGAAGATAGATACAGCCTGTGACACAGATCTGTCACACATACATAGGACTGGGCCCTCGTTCTCCGTCCGCCGAACTGAAGGAACGCGGACCTCAGCGGCCTGGCTCCCTCCTCCCCAACGATGGACTTACTTTGGGAGTGAAGGGGCTCTCGCAGCGTGGCGGCTTGCCCTTGTCTGGCGGGGCTGGGGTTCCAGGACGTGTGAGAGAGTGTGACACTGGAGTTCTCAGACCCTGCCCTGGACTCGCTTGGTCTTTTTCCTGAAATGTGTCGAGGTCACGTTCGTTACTAAGGGGAGTTCTGAGAGGTGTAAGCTCTGCCTCCTGAACAAATCCTGAATCCTGAACGCCAGACTTCTCTGGGGTTTGGCTCTGGGCCTCCTTGCTCTCTTGGGCTTCATTTTGCCCTTCGTTCTTATGTTCTTCCTCACAAGAGGAAAAGTTTAACTTCTGCTTCAGTTCTTTGTCCTCATCGTTGTCACCCATCTCAGCCAAAGAGCTTTACAACCTAGGCAAGAAGGCCTCTCAGCAGGAAACGCTACAGAGCTGCGCAAATAAGGAGGAGAAAACAAAGTAACCTGGCAAGTTCCCTAACTCTAGCCTGGCTTTCCTTCTGCCAGCTAACAGCTACATGGAGACACACCACTGGTTTACTCACTTAAGTACCACGTATCTGTGTGACCTCAGCTTCTCCTAATTTCCATTCTGATTAAAGAAGGCTCCAGTAACTCTTTGAGCAATTAAATCCAATTATGTATAGAACTCTTCTGGATATCCCACCGTCTCCCTGAACCCATGTGCAACAAACTACTAGGGAAACAGGTGGATTCTTTAATTTAGCATGGCTTTAAAAATACATATTAGCCAACTGGGAACAAGCTCATTATTGGAAAGAAGTTATTTTCACTCTTTTACACCTACCATTTAGAAATATCACCCTCTCCTCTCCCCCAGTTCCCACCTACCCAGTGGCTAGCAGCAGTTCCTTAGAATTCAGTATCACCTGGATAACATAATGATCCTTAAACAGTCGCTAACATATCTTGGCTGGAGTTCATCTCCCGAATAGAGACACACCTGAGATCTCTGCCACACACACCTGTCCTAATTCAGGCCCCTCCACACCCTCCGCCCACCCCCAGGTATTAGCGGTTAAAGCTTTTAGGGAACTGGACACACTTTCACACTGAAAAAAAGAAAGGTAGAAAGATCAGCAGAGAAGCAGATATATGTATCACTTGAAAATGGCAATTACTTGGGCCCCAGACACCTTATTTTGTAAAATATGTTTTCTTACTGTTTAGATATCTTTAACATACGTTATTCAATTTCTTTCTCAGAGAGACCCCTATGGAGAGGGGGAAAAAAAAAAAAGCTCTTTAAAGAAAAAAAAAAAGGCCACCAATATCACTTTGTAGGAGAAACCATGTGAAAGGCACTACATGAAAAAGGAAAATGATGTACATGAGCCCCCGGTGCCCTCAGGGGAGACTCTGGAGGGACTGGACATGAGGAATTATTTATTTACACGACAAACATGGACCCAAAGAGAGAGGGGTGCTGAGGATGAGTTTCGTCTTGACTGAAACAAATTCAATGTCCCTTCTCTTGATAGTCTTTTTTTTTTTTTTTTTTGCGGTACGCGGGCCTCCCCCTGCTGCGGCCTCTCCCGTTGCGGAGCACAGGCTCCGGACGCGCAGGCTCGGCGGCCACGGCTCACGGGCCCAGCCGCTCCGCGGCACGTGGGATCCTCCCGGACCGGGGCGCGAACCCGGTTCCCCTGCATCGGCAGGCGGACGCACAACCACTGCACCACCAGGGAAGCCCTCTTGATAGTCTTTGGTTACCCATTGCCTGTCACCCAACTTCCATCTTCTCTCTCTTCACCTATCCCTCCACCCCTTTCTCTTTTCTCACTCCTTTTCCATTTCCCACCTGAACTCATGAGAAGGTTAATCCAAGTGAAGAGTAACTGGGGTGGGGGTGATTGTGAAAGTGTTTCTGCAGCTAAACGCCTTCTCATGCCCCAGCTTTTTGTAGGTGCGCACACCACCCAATCCTTCCTTTGTCCTTCCCCAGTCCCTCTGGCCACGCAAACTTTCCAAATCACTCAACAGGGTAGCTCACTGCCCACCTTTGTCAGAGACTCGGCCTCCCTCGGGGGCCAAGGAAAACAGAGTCATCCACAGGGAGGGGAGGCCGGTAAAGAAATTCCTGTTAACTTGAGATTCTGGGCTTCGGAGGGAGTTTCTTGTTTACAAACCAGCAGCCCACGTGGTAGAATTCCTTCACTACAGCCTTGGTGCTGATCAGTTTTCCCCTCTCAAGGCTGTGGCTAGTCACCTCTCCGGGACAGCTAGAGGCTGGCTCTGCTCTCAGGCAGGATGGGACCAACCTGAAAGCCTCTGACTGAATCACGGGCCTGCAGCCAGGGCACAGGGGCTGGTGTATCGGGTGTTACTCAGTAGGCCAGGTTGGTTTCTATCATCAGCCCTGCCTTTCCTCTCTGCCCTGCTAGAATTCTCAATTACCTTTACTTATGACTGCACTGTTTGCCTAGGGAGGCAACTATGCCACTGTGATGACCAATGGTATATAACTTGTACCATTCACCATCCATATATTATCACTCAGCAGATGATTGTGGCTAAGGCTGCAGAATAAGAAAGGTATAGTAACAAGTACAAAAAGAATATTCCCGATTTGGAAAATAGAACAATGAGAATTGGGCAGTTGCCGGCCTTGATGGCCCAAGGCAATCCCTGGAGGTGCACATCTGGCCTCCGGCCTGCAGCCCCACTCTTTCTGGGGTCATGCTTTACTCTTTTCCCTGTCCTTAGCCTCTTCACGTTGTGAAAGAGTCCGTCTTTGCTCCAGTGCATGTTAATACCGCAGGCATCCATCCCAGGCACAAAGCTTAGCATCATAGCTGAGATGAGGTGTCAAAAGGGGAACCCAAATAATCTGTGGCAATAAGAGGAAAAGGAGGGAGGATTTTTCCCTTAATGTGGAACACATGTGGGTGTTCCATAAACTTTTTTTTTTTTTTTTTTTGCGGTACGCGGGCCTCTCACTGTTGTGGCTTCTTCCGTTGCGGAGCACAGGCTCCGGACGCGCAGGCTCAGTGGCCATGGCTCACGGGCCCCGCCGCTCCGCGGCATATGGGATCCTCCCGGACCGGGGCACGAACCCGTGTCCCCTGCATCGGCAGGCGGACTCTCAACCACTGCGCCACCAGGGAAGCCCCCATAAACTATTTTTGAATGGACTTGGGAAAGTAAAATTAATGTATCTCATTTTGTTTAAAATACTCAGTATTTGACTTTTTTGAAGGTGGAATATTGTTCATATTGTTATAGGGATTTCTGCACAGCAGGAAAGTAATGTTCCCAGGAGTAAGAGGTACAAGGAGGAAGTCAGCTTTGCATCTTAGGGCTGGGTTCCCCAAACCGTGTGCTTGGGGGAAACTCTCCTTCTGCAGACACTGCTGAGTGATGAGAAAGCTCCTAGACTCAGAGCTCCGCTCTGACCAAACCTCAGTTCTGAGGCCTTTGAGACACTGATGGGAAGGACAGAGGCAGGAAAATCCAGCTAATTCAAATCGGATTCACAAGAGGTAGAAACTTGTATTCACCTTCGAGGTAGACTGTCCCTTTGCAAAAGTAAAGCTAAGGCCGTGGAAAATGAGATATTTGAGGGTCTGTTGCTCCGAGGAGGGACATGCTAGCCTGATTGTCTCCTCAGTTAGGAGGGAGAAACGTAAAAAATGCTTGAACGAGCCCAAGTGAAGCTCTACCACATTATTTATTGAAGACTGAATTAAGACGGATTCATTCCAGACGCTGAAAAAATACCGATGCTGGATTATGATGTATTTGATGGGACTGCCCCACTGGGAACCATTGGGAGGTCCGGTTTCCCAGATAAGAATTGGACATTTTTACTGCCAGGCTTAATGGGAAGCCGGCAGATTCCAGGACAGGAAGTGAAGACTTGAAGCAGGCTTAAGCTGAAAGCAACTCTCTGGGCTTTGGACTGTTGGGCCTAGAATCTGAAGACCAGAGACACACTTGAGGGCACTCCAAGGTGGTGGAGGAGAGAAGTTGACCTTTATCCCCAGAATGTGCCCTGTAGAGGCAACAGCGCAGCATCAGTGTTCTCAGACAAGGGCCCATGGACCTCATCAACATGTGGAGGAATAATCTCCAGCTCGCTGAGGAAACGGGAGAGTAGGCAGTGATATCTCTCAGGTCCCTCCTACTTCAACCCCATTGTCTTCCTTGTCCTTACCTTGCTCGGTCTCTCATCACAGCCGGAAGTGTTTCTCAAGCCCGCAGGGCAATGTTTGCAATACCTTAGAAAAAAGCAGAACATGTTCATCACCGATGTGTATCGTTCAGCTCCCTGGACAGATCCATCAGCGGCAGTGGTGGTGAGCACGTGCTGGGCCTGGACCCATCCCATCAAGGGTCTCACGTGCTCCTGACTCCTACCAGCTCTCTTCCCATGACAAGGGTGGTCAGCAAAGCCAGGAACCGTGAAGGGGACCTTCTCTTGATCTCCTTCCCACACCAGGAGAGAGTGCACAGAAGCAGCGGCTGTCAGTTGCAGTCAATCCAGTGATAATTACAACAATCGTTAACAATATTCACTAGCGGTACTTATATTTGGCCACCACATTTCTTCTTTTGAAGTCCTTGTACATCTATGTCTCATGAGTAGCATTCCAGCAGAACAGAATTCCAAGGAAAGATTGTGGGCCAGGTTAGATAAAGCCCGGAAGTCATCTTAAAGCTTATGAGTCTATCATGACTACTTTTCTTCTTGTTGTTTTGCTTTTTCTTGTGGAAATGTTCAAACACACCAAAAGTAGAGGAAATATAGTATAATGAGTCCTGACGTACCAATAACCTAGCTTCAAAAATTGGGGGCAGTTTTACAGTCTTGTTTCGTTTACATCTGCAACTTTCTTGGGGGTGGGTGCTGGAGTATTTTAGAGCAGATCACTGATAACATGTCCTTTCACCCATAAATACTTTGGTGCCGTTAGTAAAAATCCTTAGATTAATCTATTTATTTGAAATCTACTGTATAACTATGTAAAGAGTAATCAGATTCTAATGAATTGCTTCTCTTGTCAGAGTTTTCCATTTGCTAGAACTAGAGGATAGTCATCAAAATAGCTGTCATAATAGAGATACACTACTTGTCCACTCACAAGACAGTATTCTTCTTAGAACAGGTTCAGAGTTCTAAGCTCATATCCCAGTAATTTAGAGATGGTTGATGTACTGCCCATACTTTAAGGAGCAGATAGTTTAAAATGATATAGATTCATTAGTCTGATCTTTTCTCTATGGGCCACAGTTAGGAGGATTTATGCGGCATTTGACCATTCCCGGGTTCTCTAAAATTAGAGCAGGTAGTAGTTGCCTATGTGACTGAGTCCAAAGCCAGCCCTGCAGCCACAGAGGCGAGATCTCTGTCTCCTCTGTCTCTTTCTCTCTCTCACACACACACAACATACACAACACTCGTGCACACGCACACACACACACACACGCTCACTGCTGTAATGGGAAGAAATTAGTAGGGATGGAAAAGACGTTCTCAGAGCTGGACCTACTGGACCTCAATCTTGACTCCTTCTCTCTCTGCTCTGAGGGGTGGGCCTCAAGATGTCCCAAGGAATTGGTCAAACATTCTCAGTCATTTCTTCACCCTTCTGACCCAATCACAAGATCCCCGCACTGCAGTTTTACCCTCGTAAAACTAAGCAAGGCAGGGTTTTAATGATTTTTTTGAAGTGTGATTAGGAATTAAAGCTCTTCCACAGGAGGTGAGTTTTGCCCTCATAAAACTAAGCAAGGCAGGGTTTTAATGATTTTTTTGAAGTGTGATTAGGAATTAAAGCTCTTCCACAGGAGGTGACCAGCAGAAACTCTAACGACAGAAACTTAAAATATTCGTCTCTCAGAAGAGAGTGTGGGTATGGGGGATTGGAGGAGAAGGAGACTGCTACTCATTATACGTCCTGCATGCAATTTGATTATTTAATCTTTGCCATGTATATATATGCCAAACATGTATATAATATATATACATATTTAAACCTGTCCAGAATGTGCTTGAATCTCTTTGCTCACCCCTCTTCATCTCCTGACCTCTGAACTCTGGAGGTCCCTGAGCTCAGTCCCCCAAACTTTTCTCTGTGTACACTCACTTCCTTGTAACATCATCCAGCCCATAGCTTTAAACCCTATCTGTAAGCTGGTGACCTTTGAACTGATATCTGCATCACATACCTCTCTGTTGAACTTCAGACCTGCAGCTACCTAATCAAATCTCCCTCTGGTTGTCTAACAGGCATCTCAATCTCAACATGTCCGAAAACAAACTCCTGATCTTTCCTACCGTACCTATTCCTCCCGCAATTTTTTCATTTCCCAGTAAATGGAAACATACCAAAAATCTGCGAGTGATCGTTGACTACTCTCTTTCTCTGCAGCTGTGCATCCAATCTAGGAGAAATTCTTTCAGTTCTCTCAGCCTCCTCCTACTGGCATCCCCTGCTTTCCTCCGGCCCCTCTCCACCCAGCAGCCAAAGGGATCCTTCTAAAAGCATCCTGCACTCAGATCCTCCAGTGACTCCCATTTCACTCAGAATACGGAGCCAGCCCCTCTACGAGGCCCCCAGGGCCATAGGATCCGCCCAACAACCTGTCTGATTCCTGCTACCCGCTCTCTGCTCTAGTCTCCTCACTGTTCCTCCAGATGCCAAAACCTTTCCCACGTGTCTCACTCACCCCATCGCTTCCTTCAGTTGTCTGCTCACAGGTCATTTATCAGAGAGGTCTTCCGCATCAACCCCATCACCCATTCTCTGGTCCCTCACGCTGTTTCACATTTCTTCACAGCACTTACCACTACATCATATATTATACATTCAATGGTTCATTTAAAAAATTGTCTCCCTCGTCCCACCCCCAGTAGAATCTAAATTCCATGAGGATAGCGACTTAACTCTTGCTTGATGCTGTTTTTCCATTACCTGGAGTAAGGCTTGGCACACAGTAGGTGCTGTGAACCAAGGCACACACTATGTGTTCTATGTACCCTTATGATGGACACTTCCGCAGAATGAATACCTTTTAAGAGGTTTCAGATGTTTAATTTCCAACTCCATTGCAAATTTCAGAGGCCTAAAAGGGAGGGACGTGTGGATTTTAAATAACTTGGTAATTTTGAATATATATTCTACTCTATTAATCCCTACACCATTTCTGGCTCAACCGGAACTCAGCCTCTGTAGTATGTGATGTAGTATGTGCCTGTAGTATGTGTGTAGTATGTGTAGTACTGTGCTTTCAAGTTGGATCCTGCCAACAAGTGCCCAAAGCACAGATGATTCAGTGCAGACGGGGCTGACATTATAGTTGTGTGGCTAATGTGTAAAGTAAATGTGTCTCCTCCATTCACATTCTAAATTTCACCCCGTTACACCTCAGCTTGTCCCACAATCTGGACTCCTGTCTGGACCACTGGTATTTGCCCTGGTCCACTAATTATGCAGACTGATCATGGAGGCAGAGCAACCTATTCCTCACATGGATGGAAGACTACCTGGCCAAATAAAATGGCTTAGTTATATAAAGATGTTGACCCTTCTCCAGTAAATATGTACAGATGACCCTGAACAGTGTGAGGGTTGGGGCTCGACCCTCGGCATGGTCAAAAATCCGCATGTAACTTACAGTCGACCCTCTGTATCTGAGGCTACCCTGCATCCGTGGGTCCCCATCTGTGCTTTCAACCAACCACGGATGGTGTAGCACTGTAGTGTCTACTACTGACAACCCACGCGTAAGTGGACTCGCGCCCTTCAAACCTGTGTTGCTTAGGGGTCAACTGTAATTCTCATGCAGTTTCAAATGAACAAAGATCACATTTTTTTGAAACTGGCTAAAATGATTTTAAATTTCACATGGAAAAATCATTGTCAAAGAAATAGCTGAAGATTTTTTAAAAAGAGTAAACAGAGAAGACTACCTCTCCTAGAAATAGAACTTTAAATTGTATGTAGAATAGGCAGGTCAGTGGTGAAGAATATATAGCTTAGTAAATATCAGTAATATTAAAAATTTTAGAGTCTCACTTCCTATCACATATCAATATAAACAATGACTAGATGAAGAGATCAAATGTGGAAAATCAATCATAAATAACTAGAAGAAAATAAAAGTGAAGGTTGATCAAATTTCTGGGAGGGGAGCAACTTTATAAATGTCAAAGCAACGTGAGAAATCACAAAAAGAATTGATAAGCTTGATGACATAAAATTTAGAACTTCTACATTTCATAAAGCAATTAAGCAGCATTGAAACCATACAGTAAATTGGAAGTAATATTAACAAAAATTATGCCAGACAAAAGATTAATATTCTTACTGCATAAAGAACTCATGCAAATTGATAACAGTTCTTCAGACAGTGTCTTCAGACAGTGCTCTGAAGAGGAACCACAAATCACCAACATATATTTCAAAACCATGATTAGATTCAGTCACAAAACGTTAACTTAAAACAAAATGCCACGGTCATCTGACAATTGGCCAAAAAAAAAAAAAGATTTTAAATGGCACTCTCTAATCGGGACAAGAGGGCAATGAGACTGATGCCGTTGTATACTTGTGAATGAACAACTTGGCAGTACAATCAAAACATGCATACACCTTAATCCAGTACTGCCACCTCTGGCAATCTGGCATGTCAGCAGCCTGAAGAGCTGATTGTACTTGCCCTGCCTGTCACCCCTCATTCCAGGTTTCATTTTTTGCCTGATAGCTGCCTTCCCTGCTGGGCTATAAGCTTGATGCGAAGGGATGTCTGTTTTCTTCACAGCTGGACTTGGCATCGAATAGGAACCTAGTGTTAGTTCAGAGTGAAATTTAGGCACAACAAAAAAGGGAAGAGCTTGATTGTCTAACAATGAGAATGGTTAAGTAAATAAATTTTCAAACACACATACAAGAGAAAGAATTAAAATGATACATGTAAAAAGATAATAATAAAAAAATAAAATGATACATATAAAACTTTCTAATAGAATGGAGAATTGTTCACAGTCTGATATTAAGGGGAAAAAAAGAATGCAAAATTGATAGTATGATTTCAACATGTAAACACAGAAAAGAAAAACAACTAAATCTATCATTTATTTTAAGATATACCATTATTATACCATTATTTTTACATGCCACTAAGAATAAAAAATGCCCATGATGGGGAGTCTAATATGATACCCCCTACACAACTTTGCCAAGTAAACCTCCCACGCAGAGAGGGCCAGGCAAGGAAGACTGCTTGTCTCAACTTTGTCATCGGGTGCAGAGAAGAAAAAAATCTCACCTAGGAATTAAAAGGCAGGGCTCGTACTAGCTTGTATTTTTTTTTTTTTTTTTTTTTTTTTGTGGTATGCGGGTCTCCCTCTGTGCCGCTCCGCGACATGTGGGATCCTCCCAGACCGGGGCGCGAACTCGGTTCCCCTAACTCGGCAGGCAGACGCGCAACCACTGCGCCACCAGGGAAGCCCTAGCTTGTATTTTGAATTCACACTACCAGCGTGGTCGGAAGAACCTCCAGCAGAGAATTTAACCCAGGGTAGTCTCTGGTTGGTGGTGCCTCCAGATGGCTGACAAAAGCAAACACAAATCTCCCCTGTGAGACCCGGACCTCAGTGGGGCCGGCAGCAGTTGTAAGTCACCATAGCAATCCTAACAAGCGAGAAATTTTGCATCCTAGAATTGATGAGATAGGATAAGCAAAATCTTCGCAGGGGCCAATTCAGCGGTGAGATGATAGATCAAAAATACTTTTATATAATATATTTTATGTACATTGTATTTTTATTGTAGAGATATTTATATAGTGTAGATATATTTTATACGTTTTACATAATGTAGATATATTATTTGTAAAAGTGAAATAATTTTATTTTAAAATTTAGACATATGGGATTCTAGGGGAACTCATTAAAAAACTTAACATTATCCGAGGGTCTCTGAATGTGACCGACCTTCATTTCTTATTGCCCTTAACACTAGTTTCCCACCAGATCTATTCTAATAGCTAAGTTCAATTAATTCCCTTCCTATTATCTCATGAAATTCAGTAGACACAGAGATGGTGAATCTGATGGTCAGGTACAGGGCCTCTCTCAGTCTGTGAATGTGTGTCAAGCAGAGTGTCATCAGCATTATTAACATTTTTGAACACCCACTATGTGCAAGATACTAGGTTAAGCCTGGCAGGAGGGGGCCAGTTGTGCAGAGGTTTAAGTCTCTACTTTCATTCATTTGCTTAGTTGACAAATATTTGTTGAGCACCTGTTATGCAAGGCACTAGGGTCTGAAGATTGACCTGATGGCTGGTGAGCTAGAACACATGCTTAAATGAAGACTGGAAAAGGTGCTAGGTTTAGGGTTTGGACATTTTGGTCTTCTGTTTATACAGAAAATCGATTGGGATGGAGATTATGAGTTTACTTCTTCATATATATATATATACAGCTTGAGGGTATTAAACTAGGGAATTCGGGGCTGGGGGGAGGTTCACACAAAAGATCAGGAAAAGGAAGTCGCTTGGAAATAAAGGAAAGTCCAACTAAAGCTGATGGCTTTGGAAATGGATTAAGGATTTTTTAATGAATTCCCCATTTTATATTTAGAAGTAACATTTTGAATGCCTCACCCCTTGGGGTAAATCTGGTGGTTAAGTAATCAGAGGAGGTGGGAAAAAGAAATAGGAATAGCCACTAAAATAATGAGAAAGAATGAAGTGAGGAGAGAGACTTGTTCAGACACCCAGTTCCTCCAAGGTTCAGGAAGGCCTGGGGTTCGCCTGCCCTCAAAAGGACGCTAGGCGTTACCCGGGGGTGTTGATGAAGAGTGATATTTGTGTACCAGACACGCAATGATAAGATGATTTACCCCCCTTCCCAAGGAGATCATCGATGACTGCCCAAGGCTGCTGCTTCCAGACAAAAATCTATGACACAACAATAAAAGAATCTATGCAGCATTTTACCCTGCAGAATGGAGACTGCTTTCCTCTTGGCTATATTTATCAACCTCTCCCCCACCCACCAAGGGCAAGTAAGTGACCGTCGTCCACCACTCTCTGTAGAGACTAAGTCACTGAAACGGATGGGGAGCCCCAAGCAGGGTCCAGGAAGGCCAGGGCCAGGCACTATCCAGCTCATTCAAGGGCACACCGACTGGGTGATACACACACAACTACTCCAGGGTGGACACCAAAGCCCATAGCTTCAGCGGATCAGGCCACATCCCAAGCGCAAACAACGCGGGCAGCCGGGGCTCCCCACTTCTGCTTCACTCCCAGCACGGCGGGAGCTCTGAACACACATCCAGGGTTATGTAACACCTATCTTTCACGGTCCATATGGCCAGGCGTATAACATGCTGGCGTATAACAGTTCACAGTGGTACAGTCATCCCACGGAATCCTAGGTGAGAAGGCACAGGTAGACAGATCCCAGGGGCTGCGCGTCCATGTCACCACACTTTTCCTATCCCCGGGCGCGCAGATGCATCCGTGAAGTCTCAAACCAGGCACGCAGTTCAGCGAAGCCCGTAGGGAGACCGCCTTCTCGGGCAGGATCGGAGCTCTACCGAGCTGGGTGGGAGGGCGGTGGGCGCGGCGCGGGGCGGGGCGGGGCGGGGCGGCCGGGACAGGTGCGGGCCTGGGGCGGCGGAGGCGCGGCGTGAGCGCGGAGGCCGGGCAGTCCGACCGGCCGCCCTCCGGCGAGAGGAGTTCCCGCAGCCCGCCCCTGCGCCCGCCCCTCGCCGCCCGTGGCTCCTCCTCGCCGCCGCGCCTCGCCTCGCCTCGCCTCACCTCGCCATGGTGGAGCGGGGAGACGCGGCGCCGCTGCTGCGTTGGGCCGAGGGCCCCGCCGTCTCCCCGCCGCTGGCCCCGGACACGCAGGCTGGAGGCCGGGGCTGGGGCGGCGGCGGGGGCGGCCGGGCGGCCGCGGAGCCGCCGAGGAGGCGGGAGCCCGAGGAGCTGGGTCCCTCCCAGGTGCTGCTGCAGCCCGGGCGCCTGGAGCTGGGCGACGTGGAGGAGGACCAGGTGGTGGCCGTGTTTGTGGTCACCTTCGACCCCCGCTCGGGTGAGAGCCGCTCCGAGACCGCGGGAGGGGAGAGGGTCGCTCCCCACTGGGCTTCGGGGGCGGCGGGGGAGGGGCTCGCTGCGCGCTCACCCGTACACGTGCAACCCCCTCCGCGCCGACCGGGCTGCCCTGGGCGAGCCCGGTGCCCCCGGGAGGTCGGAGAGTGGGGCTTTGTTCCCTGCGCCTCTGACCCCTTCTCGTTGCCTCTCAGCGGATCCCCAGCCCGCGCGCCCGTCCCCACAGTCGTGTTTGCGCTTCTCCGGTGACGGAGGATCTCGTTTGTGGCACAGGCATTCTGGCTTTTGTTTTCGTTTCATGCTCGGTTAAAAGGTTTCTCCCGTGAAGAGGAGGAACGCCCCCCAGGTGAATTCCTTCCGAAACTGATCGTCCTCAGCTTCCGCGTTCTCTGCTTCCCGCCCTCGCCCCCCATCCCTCCCTGCACGGTAACTTTGTGAGCGGCCAAGTTCACTCTCTCTGACGGTATTATTTTGAGGAATTGATGCCTGGAGCATTAAGGGGTGGCACTGAGGGATTAAGCTGGAGACCGATGAAAAGAGAAGCCTCCTCAGGTAGGCTTTACCCTGACCATCCAGTAAGGAAGTGTGCATTTTACTGGTGAGAGAATTCATGGGGTTCAAAAGTGAATGAGTAAATACCTCCCTCCGAGAGCCTTAGGTGGTCGGGGAAGGACCCTGCTCTCAGGATTGGAGGGATGAGAGCTGTAGTCTTGGTTCTAGGGTTTAAGAAAGCCCAGGTGTGTCTTTCTATCCTAACTCCACTGAGGCTGCTGGAATGTGGAGTGTCTATTAGGGACAAAAAAAACCAGAACAGTTTCTTTCTGGAGTTCCCTTCCTGGTCTGGCAAGGATGAGGTGTGGAAGCCATTCTGCAAAACTTGATACTGTGCGCTGGAGTGGGAGGAAAAAGGGTGAGGGTCTTGGGATGGCGGAAGATACAATCCATGGAGGATTATAAACCAGCAAGACCCAGGAAGAAGTAGGAACAGCTGTGGGGAGACTAGGCCTTTCCGACTCCTGACTATTCCTTGGCCCCATCCCAGTGGGTTTCACACATTTTTGACTGTGACCCACCATATGAAACTCATTTTACATACCAATCAGTGTGCTCACATACGTACATACGTAACTGAAACAAGTTTCATGAAATAGTATTAACCCCTTTTACATGTAGTACATACTGGCATTTTCTATTTTTCTTTTTCTTTTTTTTTAATGCTCATCACATAGGCTGGTTGACTCATGTATGGTTGGGACTCCCAGACAGAAAAACTGTTCTTGGGCCTCTCACTGCTGTGGCCTCTCCCGCCGCGGAGCACAGGCTCCCGACGCGCAGGCTCAGCGGCCATGGCTCACGGGCGCAGCCGCTCCGCGGCACGTGGGATCTTCCCGGACCGGGGCACGAACCCGCGTCCCCTGCATCGGCAGGCGGACTCTCAACTACTGCGCCACCAGGGAAGCCCAAAACTGTTCTTTTTTTGACCAGAGTAACATTTATTGCTAGACAAAAACAGATACTACTTTGTAACTAATAATATTCCTTATGCCCTGCCCCATCACCTACATACAGTAAATAGATGTGAGCATGAGATTCATTTTGGAAAGTGTTTAAGAGTAACTAGAAGAAATGGAGAGAAAGCGCTAACAGGGTCTGATTTAGCAGTGGTCGCTCTGGCTGTAGATCCTAGAGAGGGGAAGAGGAGAAGAAAAAAAAAAATCCTACACTAACCACAGATGGAGTTAATAACATTGAAAAGCACCACAGAGCTGGAACCCTCCCCCTGCCTTGTCAATCACATCTGGTGAGCATGATTTTGTGGGTATGTGTATATGGAGTATTTGTGTGTACATGTGATGCACACACACACGCACAAGTATGTATTTGTAATGGTTTTCAGATTAAGGTTAGTGTGGAAAGAAGGGATTTAACTGACACTTGGACACTTGCCTTGTGCAGGCGTTTTACTATAATGGTTTTTCATCTAATTCTCATCACCATTGTAATTTGTTGATCGTTTATAACCAAGGATGGTTAAATAACTTGGAAATACTAACTAGCCAATAAATACTTGACTCCGAGCCTGGTTGTCTTTCTAGAATACAACACTGCCTGAACCTCTGGCTGCTAACTTTTCATCTTACTGGGTGCAGAGAGGGGAGAGGCTGAGAAGGAGTAGGGGAGGGGAGAAGAGTGTGTTTTTAACTTTGGTTGATGGTTTTGTTTTGGTTTTTTTTTTTTTGGAAAGCTGCTGTTTCCTGCCCATAACTCTCTTGTCATCTTCTCAGTCCCAATTGGCACTTTACTTCCTGTAAAAAATTGTGATAGTACCTATAGCAAGTAAAAATTCTATGGTGCAGTGTAATTCTAAGAGTAGAAGATGGAATGAATGAATGCTCCTGGGGTTCCCAGGGCTGCAAAGGTCGACACTAGGACAAGGGCCTCAGAGAGGCCGTGGAGTGTCCCTTGGGTGAAGGTTGAGGAAATCACATCTGGAGAGGGAGATGGAGGCCCTTGGATGCCCAGTGAGCGGGAGACGTCGCTGGGGCCAGACTTACGTCTCCCGGTTTTAATAGTTCAGTGTCTTCCTCATTCTGCTACGGAGGCAGGTCTGCTATGTGTTGTTATTTACTCTTGGTCCACCAAGGCTTTTGCCTTCCTTAGCCCATGATACCCAAAGTAGTAAAGTGAGTACTGGCTTCTTTACCCAAATCAGAACATATCAGAGAAGTTCTTCCATGGGAGAAACTGTCTAGAGTTTCTGCGCCTGCCTGTCTGCTCCCCATGTCTCTCCCAGCTGTGTCCTCATTGTCCTTCCCCAGGAGCTCCTCCCTTCTCCCCAAACCTCCCCAGTCACCTGCTGCCCGGGCCATGGGTATTTCATTCATCTTCCCACCTGGTATAGGGAACTGTTGGCACATGTGCCTGCGAGAGTACAAGAGGGGGTGGAGGAGGAGAGAATCCACAGCCGTGGGTCGTCTGTCAGGGTGTGCGTGGTCTGGGTGCTGAGAGAGGTGTGGGGGAGGTGTGGACCCTGGTTACGCACACACTCACACGCTCTTGGGCAGGGATGTGCTCAGCGATTCTCAGACCCGTGAATGGGAATAAGAGTAATTCTCCGATATTTTTGGATACTAATTTTGGGTTGGGCATCTGTAGAAAGAATCAGAGAAGAGGCTGGGGCCATAAAGAATGTTATTTTCACTTGAGTCACGGTTTGAAAATTATGGTTGAGGGATCTACCGATGTTGTGAGGTCTGTAGGTGCTTCAGGGTCAAGTGAGGCAGAGACGCTCCCTCCCTCCCTCCCTCCCTCCCTCCCTCCCTCTCTCCCTCTCTCCCTCTCTCC
>NC_041218.1:12949986-12956593 GCF_002837175.3 Physeter macrocephalus
CTCTCTCTCCTCCCCCTGTCTCTCTCTCACTCACTCCCTGACACACTCGGTCTTTATCTGGAGCAGGGAGTCCCTGGGATGGTGGGGGTGCTGGCCATGTGGGCTACAAAGCTGCTATTGAAACCAGGCCCAGATGCCGACTATGGGAGCCAAGTGGGAGAGGTTGGCAGCCAGAATACTGCTTTTTCATTGTGTCCAACCCATTATTTAGAGCTTTGGGTTTTACTTTTGATTCTCTTCTTTGGGTCTCTAGTAAAATTTTCGTTCTTTTGTCTGCTTAATTAAGGGAAAAGTTACTGTCACACTTGGAAATCAGCCTGCTCCCCCATCCCCTCTATGAAGGTGACATAGCTGTCTCACCATGTGACTGAGGGCTTGTGTGTGGGCCTGAGGTAGGTAGAGCTCTGGATCTACAGTGTATGACACCTGTGAATCAGCCTCACTGGACTGTTTCTTTATAAGAGATTCACTTTCAACAGCTGCGTTTTCCCCAGAGTTATTTTGTGAGTGTCTGGGGGAAATTCCTATGCTGTGCGTGTTTGTGTTGGGATGGCTGAGCGCAGGAAAACCTGCTGAGGTTTGTAAGATGTCTCTTTTTCCTTTGTTCTTCCTTTGTTCTTCCTGATTAGGGATGAATTACCTGTTCCTTCCTCAACCTCTAGCCAGTGCCTAAATTACTTCTAAGCCCCTATTTAATTTAGTGCATCAAAATGCTCCTGTGTTCATGTTAAATGAGCGTAGTATTTAAAATCACTCACGTGTGCTAATTTTAACCCCCATATATTCTCCGTGTAGTCAGCAGAATACAAGCATTTTCTTTTAAACAATGGCGATGTGGAGGCACAGCGAGACGGCCAGGTGTAGCATCTGAGGCATAACTTGGAGGGCTGCCCAGGTCATCTGACTCATGCAAATAATAAATGGCTCCAGCCACTGGTGGGAAAGTGACAAAGCAGAATGAGAATGGAAAATTTGGAGCGCCATTTTGAGTCTCAAAGAGCAGTCCTACGAATGGCCAGCTCAAAGAGGCCAAGAGCAGGCTGGTTCGAATGATTAGCAACTCTGCCACGTCCTTTCTCTGTAGTTTCTATCAGATGTCAGTGGAATACCACTGTGGTGAATTTCATTAATTCCCACATTGGCAAACTCTTTCCCAGGCTGTTGGTGATTCACCTGCTTGCGGTTTTCAGGGAGAAGTCAATTGGTGACCATCTGCAGGGACTTCTGTTTCTCCTCTTGAAAGTGGATGGAAACTAGAGTAGGAGTGGGAATCAAAAACAACCACCACTTACTGAGTGCCCACCGTGGACCAGGAACTAGCTAATCCTTTCAACAATCTTCTGTGTAATGACGAGAAAAACAGAGGCACAGGGCAGTTAAGTCATAGTAAGTCACAGAGCAGAGAGGGGCAGAATTCCTGTGCTTCTTCCCACATCACACTGCACCACTGCCTGGCGCAAAATGATATGGGGCCCGTGAAATGGAAAGTTTCTTCCATGTAAAATTAATGCATTGGAATTCAGCCATGGATTGGCATATGGCTGACTTGAAATCACCAGGATTAATTTCTTCCTGCCTCAGGTTTCTTTATACTGACTCTTTCTTCCTTTGCTTTGGATATACTCTCATCCTAGGTGGTGGTAAGACAATGCAAAACTAGTTAAGACCCAGAGTTGAGTGATATGGGCTGTCGACTTTTCTGGCGTTAGAGTCTGAACCATATAAGCTTCTGAGGTTTCTTCCATCTCTGGGATTTGGGGGCCTCCTGCAGAAGTGGGGACCACAAGTACACCTGGATTCTCGCCTTTATTCAGGGCTTGTGTGTATGCCGATGGGCAGGGCTGATGGAAAGAGTAAAAATCAACACACATGTTGGAGAGGGGAGAACTGGTACAGAGCTTCCACTCTTGAGGTCAGAAGAGCCGTAACAGGACCTTGAGCCGAGGCAGCCGCTGCTTATGAAATCAAGGGCTCAGGAGGAAATTCTTGATTGGGAACCGCCCACCACGGAGGGAGAAAAGGAGGAAGGAAAGCCACGTATTTCCCATTAGACAGAGATTATTTTGGTTCAAGATCATCTCTTTCTCCATTTTAAATATTCTGAGATCAGCTTTCTTTTTTTTTTTAACATCTTTATTGGAGTATAATTGCTTTACAATGGTCTGTTTCTGCTTTACAACAAAGTGAATCAGCTATACCTATACACATGTCTTCCCTCTTGCGTTTCCCCCCCTCCCACCCTCCCAGGTGGTCACACACCACCTATGAGATCAGCTTTCTTAACAGGCAGCAGCAGCTAATACCTATTCTCCCTGGAGAAATGGTGGTTGATGAAATCCAAATACGCTTGGGGGTGCGGTCATTTCACATTTCAACAGAAATAGAAGGCAGAGGCAGCCCTGTATGTAGATAGGACAGAGCACATCTCACCCAGCGTAGGAGCTTGTGAAACATCAGCTCTGGGAGGCCCTGGCACACAGGGCCACGAGGTTCAGGCCATCTCTGCAATCTACAGCCAGGCTCAGCATTGCCCTGTGGCTTCCCTGGGTACCTGAGCCGCCAACTCAGTCATCTGTTAGTCCAAGTTCCTGTGCCTGAGCCCAGAATCTGGCACTGGGCTGCCAAGTTATGTTCCACCCATATTTATTGAATGACTGGCTGAATGTACACAAAGCAGATTGCCACGTTCGTTCCGCGTGCAGTCATGTCCATCCCTCCTAGAGGCTAGGCAGGGCCTGTGGGCACCTGTGATGGGCCCAAGGCAAGGGGGGACCTGGAGATGAAAGGAGAGCAAGTCAGGAGATAAGGCACTTGTCGGTGTTGACTCCTCTCTTTGATTGCCTACCCCTGGGCTGAGCCCTTCTGTTCAGTCTTGCCAGGCCCCAGCTCCCTGGCTGGGTTTCTAAAGTGTGGTGGGGAAATTTGGAAAACCAAATGGCTTTGAGTGTGAAGGCTGAGCCCGAGTTAGGTCGCATTCTGTGTGAGGTTTTTCTGGCCCTAAGTGGCTCACGACAAGGATTGTTATTTCTGCCAAATCAGTTTCCTTTAAGCCTCTTACAAGTTTCATATATAAACGGGTTTCTAATTTTTGAGACTAGTGTACTATTTCTGTTAAAGGATGACCTTTAGCCATCGTGCTGTTTCATCCCCTTAAATATAACACATTGTCTCAATTATTTTTTGCTTTTGCAAAGTCCTTTATGCTTAGCTTATGGTTTTTTGCATCTCCGTTATCTCAGTTATGTTTCTTAATTCATATGTTGAAATTTTTTAATTTAATTTTTTTTTTGTATTGGGGTATAGTTGATTTACAGTGTTGTTAGTTTCAAGTGTACAGCAAAGTGATCCTGTTATACATATATCCATTCTTTTTCAGATTCTTTTCCCATATAGGTTATTACAGAATATTGAGTAGAGTTCACTGAGCTGTACAGTAGGTCCTTGTTGATTGTCTATTTTATATATAGTAGTAAACCCAAACTCCTGATTTATCCCTCCCCCCCACCTTCCCCCTCTGGTACCATAAATTTGTTTTCAAAGCTTGTGAATCTGTTTCTGTTTTGTAGATAAGTTCATTTGTGTAATATTTTAGATTCTACATATAAGTGATATCATATGGTATGTGTCTTTCCCTTTTTGACTTAATTCACTTAGTATGATAATCTCTAGGTCCATCCATGTTGCTGCAAATGGCATAATTTCATTCTTTTTTATGACTGAGTAATATTCCACTGCATATATTGATATGTACCACCTCTTCTTTATCCATTCATCTGTCAATGGACATCTAGGTTGCTTCCATGTCTTGGCTATTGTAAATAGTCCTGCAGTGAACATTGGGGTGCATGTATCTTTTTGAATTATGGTTTCCTCCAGATAGATGCCCAGGAGTGGGATTGCTGGATCATATGGTAGTTTTTTAAGGAACCTCCAGATGGTTCTCCATAGTGGTTGTACCAATTTACCTTCCCACCAACAGTGTAGGAGGGTTGCCTTTTCTCCACACCCTGTCCAGCATTTATTGTTTGTAGACTTTTTGATGTTGGCCATCCTGACCGGCGTGAGGTGATACCTCATTGCAGATTTGATTTGCATTTCTCTAATGGTTAGCGATGTTGAGCATCTTTTCATGTGCCTATTGCCATCTGTATGTCTTCTTTGGAGAAATGCCTATTAAGATCTTCTGCACACTTTTTGATTGGGCTGTTTGCTTTTTTGATATTGAACTGCATGAGCTGTTTGCTGCACATTTTGGAGATTAATCCCTTGTCAGTCACTTTGTTTGCAAATATTTTTTTCCCAGTCTCTGGGTTGTCTTTTCATTTGGTTTATGGTTTCCTTTGCTGTGAAAAAGCTTTTAAGTTTCAGTAGGTCCCATTTGTTTATTTTTGTTTTTATTTTTATTAGGAGGTGCATCCAAAAAGATATTGCTGCAGTTTATGTCATAGAGTATTCTGCCTATGTTTTCCTCTAAGAGTTTTATAGTATCTGGTGTTACATTTAGGTATTTAATCCATTTTGAGTTTATTTTTGTGTGTGATGTTACAGAATGTTCTAATTTCATTCTTTTACATGTAGCTGTCCAGTTTTCCCAGCACCACTTATTGAAGAGACTGTCCTTTCTCCACTGTATATTCGTGCCTCCTTTG
This sequence comes from Physeter macrocephalus, assembly GCF_002837175.3. Lineage (NCBI taxonomy): Eukaryota > Metazoa > Chordata > Mammalia > Artiodactyla > Physeteridae > Physeter > Physeter macrocephalus. Next base: position 12,954,636 of record NC_041218.1, read on the forward strand.
TCCTAAATTAATTGACCATAGGTGTGTGGGTTTATTTCTGGGCTTTCTATCCTGTTCCATTGATCTGTATTTCTTTTTTTTTTTTTTTTTTGTGGTATGCGGGCCTCCCTCTGTTGCGGCCTCTCCCGTTGCGGAGCACAGGCTCCGGACGCGCAGGCTCAGCGGCCATGGCCCACGGGCCCAGCCGCTCTGCGGCATGTGGGATCCTCCCAGACCGGGGCGCGAACCCGGTTCCCCTGCATCGGCAGGCGAACGCGCAACCACTGTGCCACCAGGGAAGCCCTTCTTTTTTTTTTTGATCTGTATTTCTGTTTTGTGCCAGTACCATACTATTTTGATTAGTGTAGCTTTGTAGTATAGTTTGAAGTTAGGGCGCCTGATTCCTTCAGCTCTGTTTTTCTTTCTCAAGATTGCTTTGGCTATTTGGGGTCTTTTATATTTCCATACAAATTGAAAATTTTTTTGTTCTAGTTCTGTGAAAAATGCCATTGGTAATTTGATAGGGATTGCATTGAATCTGTAGATTGCCTTGGTTAGTATAGGCATTTTGACAATATTGAGTCTTCCAATCCAAGAATATGATATATCTTTGCATCTGTTTGTGTCATCTTTGATTTCTTTCATCAGCATCTCATAGTCTTCAGAGTACAGGTCCTTTGCCTCCTTAGATAGGTTTATTCCTAGGTATTTTATTTTTTTGATGTGATGGTAAGTGGGATTGTTTCCTTAATTTCTCTTTCTGATTTTTCGTTGTTAGTGTATAGAAATGCAAGAGATTTCTGTGTTTTAATTTTGTATCCTGCAACCTTACCAAATTCATTGATGAGCTCTAGTAGTTTTCTGGTAGCATCTTTAGGATTTTCTATGTATAGTATCATATCATCTGCAAACAGTGACCGTTTTACTTCTTTTCCAGTTTGGATTCCTTTTATTTCCTCTTCTTCTCTGTTTGCCATGGCTAGGATTTCCAAAACTGTTGAATAAAAGTGGTGAGAGTGGACATCCTTATCTTGTTCCTGATCATAGAGGAAATGCTTTCAGCTTTTCACTCTTGAGTATGATGTTAGCTGTGGGTTCGTCATATATGGCCTTTATTATGTCGAGGTAGGTTCCCTCTGCCTACTTTCTGCAGAGTTTTTATCATAAATGGGTGTTGAATTTTGTCAAAAGCTTTTCCTGCATCTATTGAGATGATCATATAGTTTTTATTTTTCAATTTGTTAACAGGGTGTATCCACTGATTGATTTGCAGATACTGAAAAATCCTTGCACCCCTGGGAAAAATCCCACTTGATCATGGTGTATGATCCTTTTAATGTATTGTTGGATTCAGTTTGCTAGTAGTAGTTTGTTGAGGATTTTTGCGTCTACGTTCATCAGTGATGTTGGCCTGTAATTTTCTTTTTTTGTGATATCGTTGTCTTCTTCTGGTACCAGGGTGATGGTGGCCCCATAGAAGGAGTTTAGGAGTGTTCCTTCCTCTGCAGATTTTTGGAAGAGTTTCGGAAGGATAGGTGTTAACTCTTCTCTAAATGTTTGATAGAAGAATTCACCTGTGAAGCCATCTGGTCTTGGACTTTTGTTTGTTGGAATTTTTTTTTTGGTATGCGGGCCTCTCACTGTTGTGGCCTCTCCCGTTGCGGAGCACAGGCTCTGGACGCGCAGGCTCATCGGCCATGGCTCACGGGCCCAGCCGCTCCGCGGCATGTGGGATCTTCCCGGACCTGGGCACGAACCCGTGTGCCCTGCATCGGCAGGCGGACTCTCAACCACTGCGCCACCAGGGAAGCCCCTGTTGGAATTTTTTAAATCACAGTTTCAATTTCAGTACTTGGTGATTGGTCTGTTCATATTTTCTATTTCTTCCGGGTTTGGTCTTGGAAGACTGTACCTTTCTAAGAATTTGTTCATTTCTTCTAGATTGTCCATTTTATTGGCATATAGTTGCTTGTAGTAGT
>NC_041218.1:12956781-13002142 GCF_002837175.3 Physeter macrocephalus
TCTCCTTTTTCATTTCTAATTCTATTGATTTGAGCCCCTTCCCTTTTTTTCTTGATGAGTCTGGCTAAAGGTTTATCAATTTTGTTTATCTTTTCAAAGAACCAGCTCTTAGGTTCATTGATCTTTTCTATTGTTTTCTTTGTCTCTGTTTCATTTATTTCTGCTCTGATCTTTATGATTTTTTTCCTTCTACTAACTTTGGGTTTTGTTTGTTCTTCTTTCTCTAGTTGCTTTAGGTGCAAGTTTAGGTTGTTTGAGAATTTTCTTGAGGTAAGATTTCCTGAGGTAAGATTGCATTGCTGTAAACTTCCCTCTTAGAACTGCTTTTGCTGCCTCCCATAGGTTTTATATCTTCATGCTTTCATTTTCATTTGTCTCTAGGTATTTTTTAATTTCCTCTTTGATTTCTTCATTGATCCATTGGTCTGTTGTAGCATATTGTTTAGCCTCCACGTGTTTGTGTTTTTGCAATTTTGTCTTGTAGTTGATTTCTAATCTCATAGCATTGTGGTTGGAAAAGATGCTTGGTATGATTTCAGTTTTCTTTAATTTACTGAGGTTTGCTTTGTGGCCCAGCATCTGATCTGTCCTGGAGAATGTTTCATGTGCACTTGAGAAGAATGTGTATTCTGCTGCTTTTGGATGGAATGTCCTTTACATATAAATTAAGTCCATCTGGTCTAATGTGTCATTTAAGGCCCGTGTTTCCTTATTGATTTTCCGTCTGGGTGATCTGTCCATTGATGTAAGTGGAGTGTTAAAGTCCCCTACTATTATTGTTTTACTGTCAGTTTCTCCTTGTATGGCTGTTAGCATTCGCCTTAATATATAAGGAGCTCCTATGTTGGGTGCATATATATTTATGATTGTTATATCTTCTCCTTGGATTGATCCCTTGATCATTATGTAGTGTCCTTCTTTGTCTCTTGTAACAATCTTTATTTTAAAGTCTACTTTGTCTGATGAAAGTATTGCTACTCCAGCTTTCTTTTGATTTCCATTTGCATGGAATACCTTTTAACATCCCCCCACTTTCAGTCTGTATGTGTCCCTAGATCTGAAGTGGGTCTCTTGTAGACAGCATATATACAGGTCTTGTTTTTGTATCCACTCAGCCAATCAATGTCTTTTGGTTGGAGCGTTTAATCTATTTACATTTAAGGTAATTATCGATATGTATGTTCTTATTGCTGTTTTGTTAATCGTTTATTTGGCTGTGTTGGGTCTTACTTGCGGCACGTGGGATCTTCGTTGTGGCATGTGGGATCTTTTGTTGCAGCATGTGGGCTCTTCGTTGCAGCACGCGGGCTTCTCTCTAGTTGTGGTGCGCGGGCTCAGTAGTTGCAGTGTGCAGGCTCTCTAGTTGTGGCATGCGGGCTCCAGAGTGCGCGGGTCAGTGGTTGTGGCACGCGGGCTTCAGAGTGCATGGGCTCAGTAGTCGCAACACATGAGCTCTCTTGTTGTGGTTCTCTAGAGCGCATGGGCTTAGTTGCCCTGTGGCATGAGGGATCTTAGTTCCCCCACCAGGGATCAAACCCGCATCCCCTGCATTGGAAGGTGGATTCTTAACCACTGGACCACCAGGGAAGTCCTGCCATTTTGATAATTGTTTAGGATTTGTTATTGTGGGTCTTTTTTCTTCCCTTCCTCTTTTGATCTCTTCTCTTGTGATTTGATGACTATCGTTTTGGATTGATTTTTCTTTTTTCTGTGTGTATATATTGTAGATTTTTGGTTTGTGGTTACCATGAGGTTTTGATATAGCAGTCTATATATGTGTATATATATATATATGTATGTATAGACATATATATATATATATATATATATATATATGTCCAAGATTGTTTTAAGTCTCTGGTCCCTTAATTTCAAATGCATTTCCAATATCCTGCATTTGTACTCACCTCTTTGCACAATTGCTGGTTTTGATACCATATTTGTGGATAATTTCTTATCTTTATTGTATGTTTGCCTTTACCATTTGTAATTTTCTTATTTCTTATTTTATGAGCTTTCCCATTTGTAGTTTTCTTATTTTTAGTTGTGGCCTTTTCTTTTCTGCCTAGAGAAGATCGTTGAGCATTTTTTGTAAAGCTGATTTGGTGGTGCTGAATTCTCTAAGCTTCTGCTTGTCTGTAAAGCTTTTGATTTCTCTGTTGAATCTGAACAAGAGCCTTGCTGGGTAGAGTAGGTTTTTCCTTTTCACACTTTAAACATATCAGGCCACTCCCTTCCGGCCTGCAGTTTCTGCTGAAAAATCAGCTGATAATCGTATGGGGGTTCCCTTTCTCTTTGTCTTTAATTTTTGTCAATTTGATTAATATGTGTCTTGGCATGTTCCTCCTTGGGCTTATCCTGTGTGGGATGCTCTGCGCTTCCTGGACTTGAGTGTTTCCTTTCCCATGTTAGGGAAGTTTTCGGCTATTATCTCTTCAAATGTTTTCTCAGACCCTTTCTTTCTGTCTTCCTCTGGGACCCCTATAACTGCATATGTTTGTGTGATGAACATCGTCCTAGAGGTCTCTTAGATTGTCCTCATTTCTTTTCATTCTTTATTCTGTTCCACGGCAGCGATTTCCACCATTCTTTCTTCCAGCTCACTTATTCATTCTTCTGCCTCATTTATTCTGCTATTGATTCTGTCTAGTGTATTTCTCATTTCAGTTATTGTATTGTTCATCTCTGTTTGTTCTTTAAATCTTTTAGCTCTTTGTTAAACATTTCTTGTATCTTCTTGGTCTGTGCCTCCATTCTTTTTCCAAGATCTTGGATCATCTTTACTATCATCACTCTGAATTCTTTTTCAGGCAGGTTGCCTATCTCCGCTTCACTTAATTGTTCTTCTGGGGTTTTATCTTGTTCCTTCATCTGGAACATATTCCTCTCCCATCTCATTTTGTCTAGCTTTCTGTGTTTGTGGTCTCCGTTTCTCAGGCTGCAGGTTTGTAGTTCCTCTTGCTTCTGGTGTCTACTCCCGTTAGGTGAGGTTGTTGCAGGGGCTTGTGCAGGCTTCCTGGTGGGAGGCACTGGTGCCTGCCCACTGGTGGATGGAGCTGGGTCTTGGCCCTCTGGTGGGCAGGGCCATGTCAAGGGGCAGGTCTAGAGGTGGCTGAGGGCTCAGGAAGTCTTTAGGCAGTCTGCCTACGAGGCACTGGTGCCTGCCCACTGGTGGATGGAGCTGGGTCTTGTCTCTGGGGGGCAGGGCTGTGTCAAGGGGTGTGTTTAGAGGTGGCTGTGCACTCAGGATGACTTTAGGCAACCTGTCTGCTCTTGGGTGGGGCTAGGTCTTGGTACCAAAATGGCGACTTCTGGGAGAGCTCATGCCAATGAATATTCCCTGGGGCCTCTTCCGCCAGTGTCCTTGCCACCACAGTGAGCCACAGCCGACCCCTGCATCCCCAGGAGATCCTCCACAACCCGCAGGTAGGTCTTGCCCAGGCTCCTGTGGAGTCACTGCTTTGCCCTGGTCCCAGTGCACATGAAACCTTGTGTGCACGCTCCAAGAGTGGAGTCTCTGTTTCCCCTAGTCCTTTTTAGCTCCTGCATTCAAGCCCTGCTGGCCTTCAAAGCCAAATGCTCTGGGAGCTCCTCCTCCCAATGCCAGACCCCCAGGCTGGGGAACCTGACATGGGGCTCAGAAGTCTCACTCCTGTGGGAGAAACTAGGCGATACAATTATTTTCCAATTTGCGGGTCACCCACCTGGTGGGTATGGGTTTTGATTATATCGTGAAAACACCCCTCCTGCTGTCTCGTTGTGGCTTCTTCTTTGTCTTTGGATGTAGAATACATTTTTGGTAGTTTCCAGTCTTCTTTGTTGTTGGTTGTTCAGCAGTTAGTTGTGATTTTGGTGTTTTCATGAGAGGAGGTAAGCTCAAGTCCTTCTATTCTGCCATCTTGTCTCCCTCTCATATGTTGACATTTTTTAAACCTCAGAAAAGTTGAAAGAATAGTACAGTGAAAACCTATATATCCCTGACTTAGCTATATGTGTCACTCCGCATTTGTTGACATTTTGCCATATTTGCTTTATCTAAAGTCAGTTCCACAATAATGTGAAATACGCATTCCTAAAAACCACTGTGCTAAGCAAATCACGCAGTAAAAATCACAGGGCTTATGGGGAAGATGGGGTGAGGGCACTACACTCAAAAACACTGTCAGTGACACACTAAAGAAAGATAGGAACATAATAAAAGTGGTAGGACGGTTGTACATATGTTAAATAATTAAGAAATACATCGATACTCAAAATACGGCACTCTACCTTAAAAAAGACCTGCGGTTTGCATACGAAGGTGGGTGTTGGAAAGGTTGAGCTTGTGAATTATAATGAAGCAGAGGAAGAGGGCTTTGTGAAATTGGATGGGAAGTTGTAACACTAGAGGAGATAAGTGTGGCTCAGAACACACATGGTGAACCGAGGTGGCAGGCAGATGTTTGAATGTTGTGTGGGGATGCGTTTTGTGTAGTGCTACAGCTGGGTGCAGTTTTCTGTGTTCACATTGTGAACCTTGAGATCAAAACCACATATCAGCAAACATGAAATTCCCTGTGAATTGTTAACATATCGATTGCTTTGGAACAAATTTGGCCAGCATTATAGCAGAGCTGAGGTTGTATAAATATACTTTTTTTTTCTGAACTATTTGAAAGTAACTTTCAGACATCATGACATTGCATTTCTAAATACTTCAGTTTAAATCTCCTAAGAATAAGGCCGTTTTCCTACATAACCACAATATCATTACTACCCCTTGGATAATTAACCTAGGTTAATTAATTTATTACCTTTCTTAATTAATAAATTCTATTTTATTTTTAACAATTTTAGGTTTACAGGAAAACTGAGCAGAAAGTACAGAGTTTCCATATACCCTCTTCCCCTACCTGCCCGCCCGGCCCCCCCATTACCTCTGTTATTGACATCTTGCATTAGCGTGGTATATTTGTTGTAATTGATGAACCAATATTTATATATTATTCTTATCTGAAGTTCATAGTTTACATAAGGGTTCACTCTTCGTGTTGTACATTCTCTGGGTTTTGAAAAATGCATGATGTTAGGTATCCACCATAACAGTATCATACAGAATAGTTTTACTGCTCTAAAAATCCTCTGTGCTCTGCTTATTCATCCCTGCTTACCCCCAATCTTTTTTACTATCTATAGTTTTTCCTTTCCAAAATGTCACATAGTTGGGATTTTGCAGAATATAGCTTTTTTAGACTGGCTTCTTTCACTTAGCAGTATGCATTTAAGTTTCCTCCATGATTTTTTGTGGCTTGGTGGCTCATTTCTTTTTATTGCTGAATAGTATTTTGTTATATGGATATCCCACAGTTTTTTTTATCCATTCACCTTTTTGAAGGTCATCTTGGTTGCTTCCAGTTTTTGGCAATTAACAAAGCTGCTATAAACATTAACGTGCAGGCTTTCGTGTGGACCTAAGTTTTCAACTCATTGGATAAATATACAAAGGAGCATGATTGCTGGATCATGTGGCCAGAATATGTTTAGTTTTGTAAGCAACTGCCAGACTGTCTTCCGAAGTGTCTGTACCATTTTGCACTCCCACCAGCAATGGATTAGGTTTCCTATTGCTCCACATCCTCGTCAGCATTTGTTGTTTTCAGCGTTTTGGATTTTGACCATTCTAATAGGTGTGTAGTAGGATCTCGTTGTTTTAATTGGCAATTCCTTGATGATATGTGATATTGAGCGTGTTTTCATATGCACGTTTACCATCTATGTCTTCTTTGGTGAGATATCTGTTCAGAACTTTTGTCCATTTTTTAAATTGAGTTGTTTTCTTAATGTTGAGTTTTAAGAGTTCTTATTTTGGATATAAGCCTTTATCAGATATGTTTTTGCAAATATTTTGCCCCATCATTAGCTTGTCTTTTTATTCTCTTAATGGTGTCTTTCACAGGTCAGAAGTTTTTAATTTTAATGAAGTATAACTTACCAATTTTTTCTTCATGGATGATTCTTTTGGTGTTTTATCTAAAACCTCATTGCTAAACTCAAAGTCACCTAGATTTTCTCCTATGTTATCTTCTAGAAGTTTTATAATTTTGCATTTTACATTTAGGTATACCATTCATATTGAGTTAATTTTTGTGCAAAGTGTAAGGTCTGGGTCAAGATTCATTTTTTTCTGTATGGATATCCAGTTGTTCTAACATCGCTTGTTGAAAAGACTATCTTTTTTCCCATTGTATTACCTTAGCTCCTTTGGCAAAGATCAGTTGACTGTATTTGCATGGGTCTATTTCTGGGCTCTCTAGTCTGTTCCATTGATCTATGTGTCTAATCTTGTGCCAGTACCATACTGTCTTGATTACTATAGCTTTATAGTGAGTCTTAGAATCAGGCAGTATTAGCTCTCTTCAGTATTGTATTGGCTAATTTCGGCCTTTTGCCTTTCCATGTAAACTTTAGAATTAACTTGTCAATATCCACAAATAGCTTATTGGGATTTTCATTGAGATTGCATTGAATCCATTGCATTAGCAAATGTGAAATTCCCTATGTGCACATTGTTCTTAATATATCAATTGTGTTGGCACAAATTCAACAAGCATTGTACTAGAATTGACTAAATACAGATAAAAACTTGTTTCCTCAGCCATTTGAAAGTAAATGCAGGGCTTCCCTGGTGGCGCAGTGGTTAAGGACCCGCCTGCCAATATAGGGGACATGGGTTCGAGCCCTGGTCTGGGAAGATCCCACATGCCGCGGAGCAACTAAGCCCATGCACCACAACTACTGAGCCTGCGCTCTGGAGCCCGCGTGCCACAACTACTGAAGCCTGTGCTTCTAGAGCCCGTGCTCCGCAACAAGAGAAGCCACCACAATGAGAAACCCGCGCACCACAACAAAGAGTAGCCCCCGCTCACCGCAACGAGAGAAAGCCTGCACACAGCAACAAAGACCCAGTGCAACCCAAAATAAAAAATAGTAAATAAAATAAATTAATTTTTAAAAAAAGAAAGTAAATGCAGATGTGACTTCACTCCTAAATGCTTGAATATAAACCTCCTAAGAAGAAGGACATTTTTCTACATAACCACAATATCATCACTACTAGCTTTTTAAAAACATGCATATCCTCTGTAAAGCTGGGTTTTTGCTTTGTTTTTGTTTTTAATGTCCATTCTGTCTTGTGCTAAGCACTGTGCTATGTTGGGATGTAAAGATAAACAAGCAGAGTTCTTGCCTTTAAGAAGTCCAGTCTCCTGGTGAGACAGACATCTAAGACAATGATTGTATTAGGCTGGGATGAGGGCCACAGTAGCTTTATCTACTTTCCTTTCATTCAAGGAGTGTGTCAGCAGAAATGTTCTTCCTGTGCGATAAAGAGCTGTTCCCGGAGTGGTGTTCTGGAGTCCATGCTCCATTCTGTGATTCACCAGCCTGACCCTGATGGACCTTTCTTCCCGACCTAGAGGGGCCTGCATCCATCTAGAAGTGAAGGATGTAACTAGCTGGTGTCATTCACTTCGTCTCATTCTTTCAGTTCCTATACAATGAGGATTGGCCAGGCACAGAAGAATAAGAAAGAAGCTTTGAGGACCAGGCTGAGGAATTGGGGGCTTTATTCTTCAGATCAGCTGTATTAAGTAAGAAGACGTATGTTTGGCTATGAATACCAGAGACCCAAATTAGCAGTGACTTAATCAAGATAAGAGTTTAGTTTTCACTTAACAGGAGATAGCCGGTCCAGGGCTGGAATGCCGGTTCATATCCATGGGGTCATCCAAGGACCTAGACTCAAGTTGGCTCTCGCTCCATCATCCCCTCCTTGATATGTGGGCTGGTGCCCCCACCTGTATGATTCAAGACGGCTTGTCACCACATCCATATGCCAGGCAGCAGGATGGAAGAAGGGACTACATACTCCTTCCCTTTAAGGCACATTTTGGAAAGACACACCTCACTTCTGCCTATATCCCACTGGCCAGAATTTACTTGTGTAGCCATACCTATTTGCAAGAAGGTACAGAGAAACATAGTCATCATTTGGAAAGCCATATGCCAGGCTAAGAATAGGAGGTCCTATTCCCTATAAGAAAGGAGGAGTGGTATGTACTAAGGGTCAACTTGCAGCCCCTAATATACTGGTATTTCTTTAAAAAAAAAAAAAAGCCTTCTATAAAATTTGGCCCTTAAGATGCTCCTTAAAATGGTCTATTGGCCAAATAATTTTGGAAACATTTAGCATGGTATTGATCTCATAGAGATTCGTAATGTAGAGAAACATTAAAGGCTCTGAGAAGTTCTGCAGTAAAGGAACATGTCTGTCTTTGTTTTTTTTTTGTTTTTTTTTTTATTTGCGGTATGCGGGCCTCTCACTGCTGTGGCCTCTCCCGCTGCATAGCACAGGCTCTGGACGCGCAGGCCCAGCGGCCATGGCTCACAAGTCCAGCCACTCCACGGCATGTGGGATCCTCCTGGACCGGGGAACGAACCCGTGTCCCCTGCATCGGCAGACGGACTCTCAACCACTGCGCCACCAGGGAAGCCCTTGTCTTTGTTTAACCTAAGCAAAGATTGTTTGTCCAAAATCCCATTTTACAAATTTTGTTTTTTGCAGAAGCCCTAGTCACCTAAGCTTTGGAAAACACTGCTTTGGGAATTATTAAAGTTTCCTTAGTTTGCAGTGATGCAAACATTTTTACAGCCGTTCCACTGCTAGGAATGTAGTCAACAGAAATGTGTGCATATTGTGTCAGTCAAAGTCAAGGTTTAATCAAAGAAACAGAACCACTGGGAGATAAATAAAGGGATTTATTGCAGGGATTTGATCTTGTGCAATTGTGGGAGCTGGTTAGAAAGTCTGTGCAAAGCTGTTGCCTTGATGGTGGAGCTTGAAGTCTCCTGAGCGGACAGTTAGGAAGAAGAGAGTAAAGTTGAGAAGAAGGAGAACAAGCTGGAACTCATGAGGGTGGGTGGGGACCCAGGTCAGTGTGTCACTGCCTCCTGTTCTAATGATGCGGTGCCCTGACCTGATGAAGCTGAGGCCCTTCATTATGGAACTAAGCACACGCCTGGGGTGGGAGTCAGAGAAGCTGACAGAGGATCCAGGGAAGGTGGATCCATGGGCAGCAGGCCTGGCAGCCACCCCCGAAGTGGGATGAGCCTGCAAGATAAGCAGCAACGCCCATGAATTACCTGATGCCCTCACACTGGCCTTCCGACATAAACACAACATGGCCACTGCTTCGCTTCGCCTCCCCAGTCTCAAACGGAAATGGGAATTCTGAGAAATGTGAATCAGCCCAGCCGGGTCACGCATTACCAAGCTAGCGCACGTGTAGTCACCAGACGACAAGTATGGAATTGTTCACAGCAGTGCTCTTTGTGATAGCTTCAAATAAGAAGTAAGCTAAATGTGTATCAACAGTTAAATAGGTGAGTAAGCTGTGTTACATGCATAGGATGGAAATAGTAAATGAAGAAATTATTGCTACATGCGTCAGCATGGATGAATCTTGCAAAAACATATTGAGCCAAAGAAGACAGACACAAAAGAATACAAACTATGATTGCATTGTTCTAAATTTCAAAAACAGCAAAGGTAATTTATCGTGTTAGGAGTCAGGATAATAGTTCGCCTTGAGAGAGGGGTAATGACTCGGACGGGGCAGAAGAGAGGCTTCTCTCTTGCTGCCCATGTCCTGCTTCTTGATCTGGGTCCTGCTCACACAGGTATGTTCCTGCTGGGAAAACTCATTGTGCGGCCTAGCTATGACCTGTGCGCTTTTCTAAACTTACCCTTCGGCACAAAGTTTAGGTCCATTCAAGTTTTAACAAGTCATTGAGTGGTCGTGGACAGGCTGGGTTAGAGGAAAGGAACTAAGAACGAGTTGAACCCTGCATGGAGTGGCGTGGGGGCGGGGAGCAAGGCAGCAGTACTAGAAGAAGCGGGTAAGTGAGAGGACAGAGTCAGCCAGAGGGTCCGTCGCAGGTGACCCTCTGTTGCCGTCATGAAGGGTTAGGACCGTGTGCGCAGGAGGCTTGTCAGCAGAAGCACCCGTGGGGCGCACTTCATGATCGTGTAGATTTGGGGTGAGGGTCAGCACCTTTGTAAGCTTCCTGGGTGTCCTGATGCACAGCACAGGGTGAAAGCCACCGGACCGAGGAGACCGTAGACGGGGACGCTAGCGGAAAGACAGGAACGTGGGGGAACCTTACCTTTCTCCCCACGTTCACCCCTCATTCAGCGCGCAGCATGCTTTTTCTTGTCTTTAACCCTGACAGGTACAACGTTGTTCCAGCCTTTCTGTTGTGTGAAATCTTAATTCCTTTTTTCATGCTTTCTCTTTTAGCCCATTGATTAGTTGTTTGAGTTTATGAGTCCTCTTTCGAAAAGAAACTACTTGAAAGTGCCTTAGGCTGCTGAATATAGGAGAGGCTGATTGCCTGGGATGTCCGCCCCATTCGGAGGCTGGGTTGTGTCCAGGTAGACTTGATATGCGGTACCTCTGATGCCCCAAACAATTATCTGAAAGCATTGTTTCTGGGATTATTAATGGTATTTCTAATGCCTGGGAAATTAGGGTTTGAGGTGTTGATGAGAAGTTTGTTCTAAAGTGAAATCTTACAAGTATCTTAATATTTTTATTTGGAAAATTTTTGAATATGCAAGAAAACAGTAGGGCATATTCTGTAGCATTCTCTCAAGCCTCTAGGAAACACTGCTCTTGTGAAATTCTCTGATTCCCTCAATCTGATGGCTGCTTGTGATTGCTACGTTCTAAAATCCCATGTTATCCTCTGTCATAGAATTTACCACACGCCACCACCCTCAGCCTCCAGAACTGTAATCACTGGTCTCCTTGTTTATCTCCGTATCTGTCCCTGGAATCTAGTCTGTTTGAGGTCAGGGACTGTGTCTTATTTGACTTTGTAGCTCCAGCATCTAGCTCAGTAGAAACTCAGTAATTAGGGATACGTGAATGAGCCCTTAAATTCTGCAGGCAAAGAACTGGTGTCTGGACCTTGGAGAAGAGCCTCATTTTGAGGAGAGAGGAGAAAGACTTAGGGAAGGAAGCAGAGCTACATTTGATCAGAGAAGAAGGAAAAGAACCAAAATAGTATTCTATCATGGGAGTCAAGGGAAAAAGGGGAGACATTTTTGAGGAATTGTCAAATGCCACAAAGAGATCAATGAAAATGCGAATTAAAAAGAGTTTGGGGGTTTGTCAGAGTCATTAGTGGCCATAAAAAGGCAAGATGGAAGCAGGATCTTGAGGGGTTAAGGAGAGATTACGAGATGAGGAAATGGGGGTAGAGCGTCAAAACATGCACTTAGAAGTGAGGCTGCAGAAGGAAGGAGATTTGGAGGTGGCCAAGCAGAATGGGAGAACCAAAGCCAGCAGCCTCGCTAGGAAGAACTGTGTTCATTGGAAGGCAGAGATCGGAGGTGCCTTCACCACCCCTCTCCTGGCCCTCGGGATGACTCAGGGACTCTGCTGGCATGTAGGCGGTGGAGGGATGAGCCACCTGAGCGTCCTGGTGGCCAAGTCGGTAGTACCTTTACTCCGAAGCCATGTGCACTTAGCCCTTTGATTGATTTTATCTCTTTTAAACTTGTATCCTCCCTTCTTCCCCACAGGAAACATGGTGGAATGGTGCTTACCTCAAGATATTGACCTTGAAGGCGTTGAGTTCAAGTCTATGGCCAGTGGGTCCCATAAAATTCAGTCTGATTTCATGTAAGTACTGCTGATTGCAAGGCTTCTCTGTACCATTTCCTCTCACTCTGTGCTTTCCCCCAGAGAATAAGGGCTCTCATCGGGGCATTTTCAGGAAGTGTGTGTAAATGCCCTGAAAATATATACTGGTTTGTGTTTTTATATCAGGTTTTCTAGCAAGAAGTTCCCAAGCTTTCATTAGGTTCTCGATGAGTTTCATGATCCAGAAATGTTAAGAGCTCCTGCCATAGCGGTTCTCTCCTTTCCTAAGAGATGATCGGGCCTTGCTTGAGGTTTGGCTTTAGTAAAGGAGTAGAGGTTCGGTTGCCTTTGGGTTAACTTAAGACACGTATGTGCTAAAACTTGAAATTCCAGCTTTAAGTAAGGCCAGTTTGTAGTCCTGTGTAATTAAGATTCTTGTGAGGAGCAAATTGAGAGAATGTAAGGGTGATGGAGTAGCTTTCATCTTCTCATTGGGCTGAAACCATGACAGACATAAGTGTGAGAAAGGGGAAGGAAACAAAGTGACAGCTCTGGTCCACGGTTCTATTTAAAATATCAGAGACTCAGGAAGTGAGGAGAGAACCAACACAGTTTATGCTAATGAAACAGAGGTCCCCCCCCATCAGGTCCGTTGTTATGCAGGAGGAGAAAGGCTGTATCCAGGGTCTTGGGCTGCTCAGCAGCAGGCTTTGCAGAGATCAAGTCCTGGCTCCAGCGGGATGACCCTTGGAGAGTTCCACAATTTCTCTGAGCCTTGGTTGTCCCATCTGTGAGGTTGAGGGGCTTGGGCTGAGAGTCCCCCTGAGATTCTAAAAAAGGTTTTTCTCAGGCTGAGTTTTCTCATGTAGAGCCCTGGACGCAGTTATGTCTTTTGTTCGCAACTGCATCTCAAAGGCAAAACACAAAGAAGAATGAAATTTCTCTCTCTGATTTCGAGCCACGCTACACGTTGGGTCTATTTTAGCTATTTCCGAAAGGGGCCCTTCTTTGGCCTGGCCTGCTTCGCCAACATGCCTGTGGAAAGCGAGCTGGAGCGTGGCGCCCGGATGAAATCCGTGGGCATCCTCTCTCCATCCTACACCCTGCTGTACCGGTACATGCACTTCCTGGAGAACCAAGTTCGGTATGTGGCTTACATACGGGGTGGGGTGCAGGGAGGGCAGAGGCAGCAGGGCTCTGCCAGTTGGTGTGCTGTGATGAGCCCTCGGGGTTAAAGGCCGTCCGTCAGAACAGCAGATGCCTCACCAAGAACATCCATGGCTGTGTCTCACACCTCGGGTGGTGGTCTTCGTGTTTCAACCAGCGTCCTGCATAAATGATTCTTCATCCTCGAATGAAAGCTGGGGTAGATTTTGCTTTCAGCTTATATTAATATTGTCATCAATTTTGTTGAATTAATTTGTTGACATTGACGTGATCTTGGCTTACCTTAAACCACAATAATTATCTCCTTGCCCCAGGCAAATAGACTCTCAACTTTTTTTAAGCCTAATCATTTATTATTGGAGGTAATTATTATCATTGGGGTTAATAGGAAGGGAATTTTTAACAGAAGCTGCAAAACTATTAATTCATATTTTTTTCATCATGTGATTAACCTAATTTTATTTCAGATTTTGAAGGGAAAAATCTACCCCTAAGCCCTGAAGCACTGTTAAAATTTTAGCACATTTGCCTCTCTTCTGGTATGCCTGTGTGTGTACTTTATTTATTTATTTTAAAATATTTATTTATTTATTTGGTTGTGTCAGGTCTTAGTTGTGGCAGGCGGGCTCCTTAGTTGTGGCATGTGAACTCTTAGTTGCGGCATGCATGTGGGATCTAGTTCCCTGGCCTGGGATCGAACCCGGGCCCCCTGCATTGGGAGTGTGGAGTCTTAACCACTGCGCCACCAGGGAAGTCCCGTGTGTGTGTGTGTGTGTGTGTGTGTACTTTAAAATAATATATACATACTTGGCACCATATGACATACATACTTTTATATGTGTTTAAAAGTAATTGTTATTTTAATTTTTGATGTAATCTATCTTGATCATCTTTGAAAGAATATGAAATTGCTTGTGGGAAAAAAATGTTTATTATTGAAAAATTCATGTGAACGTACAAATGAATTTGAACAATTCTTCCAAATCTTAACACCCAGTGAGATATCCATTGTCAGTATTCAACGAATGCCATTCTAAAATAGACAATTTTACAAAAATAGGATTAATATTTTATGAAGATTTAATTTTATCAAATAGGCTAGTTTGAAATATATTTAATTTATTTGTTATATATCAGAGAAAAAGAGTAAGTGAAACTGAAGGAATTGTCACACTTTAATATTTTTTTCACAGTAAGATATGTTATTTCTTGGAATGTTCCTCCAGAGTTAAGAAAAAAGACTGCAAAGCATGAAGATACAGTGTCATTCTTATTGAGAAATAACGTATATATAATAAAGTGCACAAATCTTTGTATAGGTGCCATTGGTGTTTTTAGGTTGTGCTTTAGTTGTAGACAGTCAGGTATCTTATACTTCTTCCCAGAAGCCCTCCCCGACTTTACCTCTCAACTTTCATATACTGTGAGATTTATTACATTTAGTTCTGTAATCACAATTCCCATGATTCTTAAGTCTCAGTTATATGTTTACAGCCACATCCAGGGCTTAGCTGTGGCTTGCTACGTTCCAGAGCCCGTGACTTATTTCTTGGTTGGTTAGATTTTGCCATCAAACATCTTTTGTTTCTTTTTTTTCATGAAAGGATCGTGGGCGCTGTCTTCTCTGAAATCTTGCATGCTTGATAGTATTGGTCTTTTACCTTTACTCTTGGCTGGGTATAAGATCCTTAAATCTTTTCTTTCTTCCTCTCAGGATGCTGTAAATATTGCGCAGCAATATTCCGATATTGGTTGTTTCAGAGAAGTCTCTTTTGTCTAGATCCCTGTAGATTCTTTATCTGTGATGTTTCTGAACAGCTTTTTTCTGGGATAGTTTGTCCCTTTTTATCTATAGATATGACATTTATTTTTAATTTCAGGAACCTTTTTTTCTGCAATAAAATACTCAACTTTTCCTCTGCATTTTCCCTTCTTCAGGAACACCAGTTATGTATATGTTTTCTCCCCATTGTCCTCCATACTTTTCATTTTGATGATTATTTTAATAGCTCTTTAGTGCTAGAGCTGTCCCATTAGTTTACTCGATTATTCCCTATGGTTAAGCTGTTAGCATGCTTCTAATTGTTTTAACTGCTCCTCTACATTTTGGAGCCGTGATACATATTTTTCTGTATCTGAAATATTTCCTCAGTTTTGTGTCTCAGAAGTAACATCGAATTTTAAAAAAACATTTTTATTGGGATCTTGACACTTAAAAAAAATTATTACTGCTTTTGAAAAATTAATTTCGCAAGGAGGCAATACATTCTCGTGGTTCGAAAGCCAAAAACTATAAGGAGGTATTATATTAGAGTCCTGGCTAACTGGTGATAACGGAGGCCCCAAAATACAGTGGCTCAACTAAGACAGAAGATTCTTCCCCATGTAATGTTCTAGAAGTAGGAGGGTGGTCAGGGTGAGCAGCCTGCTGTCCCCACAATTCAGGGCCCACGCTGCTTCTCTCATTATTCTACCATATCCTAAGAGTGATTTTGTGTTCTAAGATGTTCTTCTCACCTGTTTGAAGCTGCTCACCACTAGTATATCTGCATTCCAGCCCGTAGGGAGGAATGAAGGACCAGGAAGTGGCGTACATCACTTCTCGTATCCCATTGTCAAGTCCTCAATCACAAAGACACACCTGACAGCAAAGGACACTGGGAAAGGTGGTCTCTAGTTGGGTGACCTTGTGACCAGTTAAAATTCAGGGGCTCCTGTTGCAAACAGGAAGAAGAGAAGAATGGATTTGGAGGAAATTACAGTAGCCTCTGCTTCAGTTTGTCCCCCTGGCGACCTGGGTATCCGTGTGTACTCTTCTTCCCAGACATAGAGGACATTCCTCCCACCCCGAGGCATCATAGAGTCTCATCTGGTTAATGTTTCTAGTCTAAAATCCAGGGTTTCTGTGTGATTTGAGGCATTCAGGACATGGTTCTCTTATCCTGGAAATCTATGAAAGAAGTCACGGGCTTCCCTGGTGGCGCAGTGGTTGAGAGTCCGCCTGCCAATGCAGGGGACATGGGTTCGAGCCCTGGTCTGGGAGGATCCCACATGCCGCGGAGCAACTGGGCCCGTGAGCCACAACTGCTGAGCCCGCGCATCTGGAGCCTGTGCTCCGCAACAAGAGAGGCTGTGACGGTGAGAGGCCCGCGCACTGTGATGAAGAGTGGCCCCCGCTCGCTGCAACTAGAGAAAAGCCCTTGCACAGAAACAAAGACCCAACACAGCCAAAAATCAATAAATTAAAAATTTAAAGTGACATGTCATTTTATTTTATTTTATTTTATTTTATTATTATTATTATTTTTTGCGGCACACGGGCCTCTCACCGCTGTGGCCTCTCCCGTTGCGGAGCGCAGGCTCCGGACGCGCAGGCTCAGCGGCCGTGGCTCACGGGCCCAGCCGCTCCGCGGCACGTGGGATCTTCCTGGACCGGGGCACGAACCCGCGTCCCCTGCATCGGCAGGCGGACTCCCAACCACTGCGCCATCAGGGAAGCCCGTGAACGTGTCATTTAAAAAAAAAAAAAAAAAAAAAAGACAGTCACGTCCTCCATTCCCACCTCCCAATTGCAATGTAGAAGTAGAAAAGGAACCACAATACAAGCTCCCATTTGAAAAAGAAGAATGAGAAATAATATGAGCAGTCGTTAGTCCATAATAATAATGAAATGCTGCTGAGCAGGGATGGCAAAGGCCCCTTGTCCTCACAGAGCACTGTGCTCCTGGCTACACCTTGGTTCTGCTCACTGCAGTCCCCTTGGCCGTTTTCCTCCATGGCTCCTGGCTTTGCCTTCTGGGGGTTCTTTATCCATTTTGTGCCATAGCCACTTTTGAAGCAGGCATTGGTGAACATTGGAGAAAGCTGCATGGCTTTGGAGCATGTTTCCTTCTGGTATGGATTTGGGGGTCTAGTGATTTCTTTAAGGGTTGAGAAGTCAGCGGCTTATATAGGCCAAGAACATGACAATACAGATGAGATCCGGCAATTTCAGGGTGGTATGGCCGTAGACAAGAATGTGACAATACAGATCCCTCAAAAACTGAAAAGGCGTCTTGGTCTGTTTGCTTCCACTCGATTCCATGTAAAAATATCCACTGCCAACGATCTCCTCTGGGTCTTAGTTTTTCAGTCAGTAGATGGTGGCCTAGTTTCTGATCACTGTTCTTGGCCTATCTATCTTTCCCTGGTTTTAATGGCAACTACCTTGAGACTGTAGCCTAAATCTGGGCTTTATAAATGAGCAGACTCCCGTGTCTGGGAGAGTTTCTTAGAGGCTTTGAGAGAAGTTCTTATCTCCTGCTTTTTTTTTTTTTTTCTTTTTTAACATTTTTATTGGAGTGTAATTGTTTCACCATGTTGTGTTAGTTTCTGCTGTATAATAAAGTGCATCAGCTATACGTATACATATATCCCCATATCCCCTCCCTCTTGCATCTCCCTCCCCCCCTCCCTATCCCACCCTCTAGGTGGTCACAAAGCACCGAGGTGATCTCCCTGTGCTATGCGGCTGCTTCCCACTAGCTATCTTACATTTGGTAGTGTATATATGTCCATGCCACTCTCTCACTTTGTCCCAGCTTACTCTTCCACCTCCCCGTGTCCTCAAGTCTGTTCTCTACATCTGCGTCTTTATTCCTGTCCTGCCACTAGGTTCTTCAGAACCTTTTTTTTTTTTTTAGATTCCATACATGTGTGTTAGCATACAGTATTTGTTTTTCTGACTTCACTCTGTGTGACAGACTCTAGGTCCATCCACCTCACTACAAATAACTCAGTTTTGTTTCTTTTTATGGCTGAGTAATATTCCATTGTATATACTTGCCACATCTTCTTTATCCATTCATCTATCTGTCCATGGACACTTAGGTTGCTTCCATGTCCTGGCTACTGTAAATAGTGCTGCGTATCTCCTGCTTTTTGGGTACAGAGGAATTGGTTTTTTCAGTCCCGTGGGGTCCCAAATATTTCAAGTCTCAATTTATATTGCAGAACTCAGAATGTACACCCTTACGCTGTATATCCCACCATTTCTGCTTGCAAACTGACCAAGTCTTGCTTATTTTCATCTTGCTTTTGTAGTAGTAAGATGAAAACTACTAAAAACTAAAAACATCAAGGAGCTGTCAGTGCTCTGTTTCTCACTGCTTCCCTTAAAGTTACAAGTTCAGATGATACAAGGCCTGTCTTCCAAGTTGTTGAAGTTCTAGCAAAGTTTTTTTTGTGTGTGGTTTTTTTTTTAGCGATCTTCCCTTTCTAGCTACTAAGCCAATGCTACAATGTGGTTTTTGATGCTATGGTAAATCATTCCTAAATATCATTTTCTGCTTTAGCTCAAATCCAGGCTAAGTTGCTTATAACAAAGAAACCCAAAATACAGTGACTCAAACAAGGTAGAAGTACAGCTTTTCTAGCATGACAATCCCAGAGGAAGGGAAGTAGTCCAGTGTGGTAGATGGCTTTGTTCCACTGGGTCATTTCTGGGACCCAAGTCTTTCTGTTTTGTATCCTGCCATCTGCTAGAGTATTGTCCTCACCCACATGGTAAAAGTTGATTCACCTTTACTAGGTCTTGCAGGAAGGGGAAACACACAGGAATCCCAGAAATTGAACACATCGCTTCTGCCCACATTTCATTGACTTATTCTTAGTTTCTAGCCACACCTCGCAGCAAGACAGTCTAGGAAATGGGGTCCTTAACTGGGTGGCCATGTGACCAGCTAAATTTTGGAAGGTTCTGTTACTAAGGGAAGAAGAGAGTGGCAGTCTCAACCACGGGCATAAAATGAAGTCTTCACCCAGTTCCCATATCCGTCCAATAATCCCAGTAATCACTGCTGATTTCCCATGTATCTTTCCAAAGTTTGTGTATGTGTATATACAAATATCAATGTATATTCTTATTTTCCCTCTTTTATACAAAAGGTAGCATGTTATACATGTTGTTTGCACCTTGCCTTTTTCATTCAACAATATATCTGGGAGATCTTCTCATATTAGTACATGGAGAGCTTCTTCCATTGTTTCTCACAGTTGTATTACGTGCCCTGTGTAAAAGAACCATGCTTGCTTTATCAAGTCGCTTACTGATAGACATTTGGTTGTTTCCAGTCTTTTGCTGTTATGAGGCTGCACTGAATACCTATGAGCAAGTATAGTTTCACACATGAGTAGTATATGTGTACATTAAATTTCTAGAAATGAAATTGGTGATTCAAAGAGCATATGTGTTTGTAATTGTAATAGATATTGTCAAATTGCTTTACATGGAGAGTGTACCATTTTACATGCCCGACAGTAATGCAAGAGAATGCTGTTTCCTCCCAGCATTGCCCACACAAAAATACAACTGGTGGATTTTTGGCATTCTGATTGGTAAAACACGGTCCATGAGTATAATTTTAATTCGCATTTTTCTTAGGAGTGAGGACGAGCACCTTCATACACGTTTGAGTCATTTATTTTTCCTCTTCTGTGAGCTGTTCCGAGCCTTTGCTGCATTATATTTTGATCGTTGGTTTTTTCTTATTAATTTCTAGGAGTTCTTTGTGTAATAGGGAGATTTGTTCTTTGTGATATTTTTTCCACTTTGTCATTTGTCTTTTAACATTGCTTTTTGTCATGCAGATGTTTTTCTTCCTTGAGTTCGATAATATTCCTATGGCTTCTAGATTTTGAGTCATAGCTGGAATGGTTTTGCAGTTTGGTGATTAAAGAGGGCTCGGGGTAACATGAGAGAAGGGCTTGCATGAGAAGGTATGAGGAACAGAAAGAAGCGTAGTGATGTAAGCCCAGGTCTAGGCAGGGGTGATACTTGACTGCAGCAATGACTTTTATATAAATTAACTAGACTTGATTTTTGAAAACACTGAATCCATGTTTTATATTTATTCTTTCTTATGATATCCTAACGTTATTTGTTAATATTTCATCCATAACTCTTGGCTTCGATATCTCCCTAGTTAGAGAGTCTTTTCTATGACTATTTCTTATTAATCAGAAGATATTGGAGAACTACTATATAATTTTTTTTTTTTTTTTTTTTTTTTGCGGTACGCGGGGCCTCTCACTGTTGTGGCCTCTCCCGTTGCGGAGCACAGGCTCCAGATGTGCAGGCTTAGCGGCCATGGCTCACGGGCCTAGCTGCTCCGCGGCATGTGGGATCTTCCCGGACCGGGGCACGAACCCGTGTCCCCTGCATTGGCAGGCGGACTCTCAACCACTGCGCCACCAGGGAAGCCCCTATATAATTTTAAAGGATTAATTTTAAACCACATTTTTGACCTTGCTTAGATCATGATTCAAACAACCTACTGTAAAATAACATTTCAGGGACAGTTGGTATAATTTGAAAGTGGACTGGATATTCGTGTGGATTAAGGCACATTATTTTGTTAGGCAAGATGATGCCGTGGTGGTTATTTTATTTTTTAAATAGACTTTATTAGTTAGAGACGTATGCTGACATATTTATGGGTAAAATGTTATAAGGGATTTGTTTTACGACATTTCAGGAAAAAGAGTGGTGGGTGGGCAGGCGGATAGGATATAGATGTAACCATATTGATAAAATATTGTTGAAACTAAGTGGTGGATAATGGGGTCTATTATTCTCTTCTTTCTACTTTTTGTTTATGTTTGAAATTTTCCATATTGAAAAGTTTAAAAAGACTAAATATAAAATTAACATAGAGTTATTGCAGAAAACTGAAAAATGGACAAAGGCTAACGGGAAAAAAAGAACGTAATCCCACTAGCCAGACATATGTGGTGTTCACATTTATATCCTTCTGGTCTTTTTACCATGTATAAATGTGTACATACACATTAATTTAAAAAAAAAAAGAATGTTGAGGTCATTCAGTATCTAAATTTTCTAACTGAAAGGTATGTTAACCTTTCAATGATCATGAATAATCATAGCCCTTATCGTCATTTTGGTGGTTCCATAACATCTCAGTATATAGACGAATTACAGTTTATTCAGTTGTTTCACTGTTATTGGGCTTTTAGGCGGTTTCTTTTTTTTCACCACCGTGAACCTGAGTATCCTTATGGGTAAATGTTCATATCCATATACAGATCTTTAGGCCTCGTTCCTAGAAATGGAATCGTTGGGTTGCAGGTACATACAGGGTACAATTGGATACAAATTTCAGGTGACCCTTCAGAAAGGTGGTACCGTGTTGTACCTGCACCAGCAGCAAGTGGGAATGCCTGTTCTTCTGTACTTGCAAGGCCAGAAGACAGACTGGTGCAGAGCAGTAATGAGTACACAGGAGTGATGAAGTGTCATCGCTGTACAGAGGCATCTCTGATACTTACAGTGGGTGCATTATTGCCTGGTGTGGTGGGGAAGGGAGGGTTAGTTGCAGTGGGCATCAGCGTGGATACATAGCTTATGTTGTGTCAGTGAAGGAGCTGTGGGCTTACGTAGCACCCCAGTGTCTCTGGTCTTTCAGGGGAATCCTTGATCTGGCCCAGAGCCCGTGGCTTCAGGTCAGTAGCGCATATTGTGCCGGTTACTCTCTCATTTTTACATGTCATGTCTCTTGGGCAGTTTCTACAGATACTTGGGCAGTGTTCCTTAATCCATGTATCTGTGTAGATAAGATCACCAGGAAGGCCTCCTCCTGAATCATCTTTGAAGCCCAGCTTATCTTCCAACACTCTCAGCCTTGTTTCAGTACCTTTGGGTTTATCTTGGTGTTACACTTTGATAATCAGTCTTGTTTATTGCAAAATCTATATAGTGTTCAAAATTTGAGGCTTTCATAAAACGGTTGTTTAACATTTATCCGGGAACTACCGATTTATATTTATGTCTGTGTTCCTGTTCTTTATTCCATATGATTGCCTTGTTCTGTCCCATCAGCCAGTGTATAGGCTGTCAGAGGACAGGATCCTGAAACTAGCTTTTTGTGTAAGAGACCCTAACTTAATAGTGAGCTTTTCTTTAGAATCTTGGTTCAAGTATAGAGTTTAATGTAGTCAAACAGGTAAGACAGTTAATTCAGAGGCAAATCAACAAGGAACCTAGAAAATAGTAGCCAAAACATAGTATTAGAAATACAATAAAATGCTTCCCACGGTTCTTTTTAAGGAAATTAGGTCCTAATGAAAACACCTTTGAACTTAGTTGTCTATGTGTTATTTTGTAGTAATCAAGCTTTTATCCCTTTGACACATCCCTGAAGGGTGTCTGAAGTCGGCCATCAGAATCGTCAGGCACAGCTTAGCCCCCATGGATTTCCCATCTAGCGTGTGAAAGTCCGTAAGAGTGAAAGAAATGATTATAAGCACATATACCCCCAAGGTCATTTGTTAGTACATCACACGACTGCCTCCTTTTGCAAAGCTTAAAACAAAATGTATAGGAGCCCCCAAATTAGAGAGCTGTCACTCAGAGGAGAGTTTATTTTTGTAATCTTTTTTGGGTGTACTTGATGATTTTTTTTTCTTTTTAAAAATGTAAATTTGGGACTTCCCTGGTGGCGCAGTGGTTAAGAATCCGCCTGCCAGTGCAGGGGACACGGGTTCGAGCCCTGGTCTGGGAAGATCCCACATGCTATGGAGCAACTAAGCCCCTGCGCCACAACTACTGAGCCTGTGCTCTAGAGCCCGCGAGCCACAACTACTGAGCCCGTGCGCCTAGAGCCCGCGAGCCACAAGTACTGAGCCCGTGCGCCTAGAGCCCGTGCTCCGCAACAAGAGAAGCCACCGCAATGAGAAGCCCACGCACCGCAACGAAGAGTAGCCCCCGCTCGCTGCAACTAGGGAAAGCTCGCGTGCAGCAGCGAAGACCCAATGCAGCCAAAAATAAATAAATTAATTTTTTTTTTAAATGAAAATTTGCCTGAAGTTCTCTTCCAGGGCTTGGCCTGAATCTTCCCCATTTACCCACTGTTTCTGAGCCCTCCCTGTGCATCTGGATAGACTCTGCCCCATGTGCTAGGGAGGAAGGAACCTAGTGTTCTTTGAGGGGCTGAGATGTATGAGGCCCATTTTCTGCTTAACTCCATTTACACCTCAAAATGATATCGCGGTGTTACTAGTATCTGTGTTTTTAAGGAGGGGGAAAAAAAGCAGCTTTTGAAAAGCTCAGTAGCTTGACCGAGATCTCACAGGGAAGAAGTGGCAGCCGTAGCCTTGACATGAGGAGCTGTACGTCCCTCCGGAGCAGAGATGTTTGAGGAGCAGCTGGGTACCGGTTGGATTGTGCAAATCTTGAATCTGAGTTTGTGTCAGCATTTGGAGGAAGCCGGCAATGACAGGTTGGGGGCATCATTGCCTTTCAGCCATCACTGTACCAGGGCCAACCGTAATTAGCGATGCCTCCCCTCGCTCAGTAAACCTATATTTTGATTTTTTTTCAGTGTAAGAGAATGGAAATTATAGGGTTCTAAAGAAATTTAAATGGACTAAAAAGGTTTTAGTGCCTTTTATTTCTCCCTATATTAGTTTCCTAACGCTGCTCTAACAAAGTACCAAAAACTAGGTGACTGAGAACAACAGAAATGTATCATCTTACAGTTCTGGAGGCTAGAAGTCTAAAATCAAGGTGTCAGCAGGCTTGGTTTCTCCCCAGGGCTCTGAGAGAGAATCTATTCATTGCCTCTCTCCTATCTTCTGCAGTCTTTGCTCTTCCTTGGCTTGTAGATGCATCACTCTGATCTCTGCCTTCATTTTCACATGGTGTTCTTGTGTGTGTGTGCATCCAAATTCCCCCTTTTCATAAAGACACCAGTTGATACTGGATTATGGCCTCATTTAAAATTCAACCCATTGGGCTGTCAGTAATCATAGTGCCAGTATGGTACCCACGGTCCTCCTGTGCTTGACCTGAAGACAGGATTGGATTCTCCATTGTCTAGATGCTCCAGGGCCTCAATGTTGCTTTCTTGATTTGGGGGTGACAGAACTACCCACGGCCAAGTCTCTGCCACCCGAGCAGGCTAGGGTGGGGAAAAAAAGAGATTCTGAGCGTTTTATTGCTTTATTACTTGGTGGAAAAATTATAAGTCCTTCGTGACATCGAATAATTGTTTTCCGTTATTTGAGACATTGAGGGGTACTCTTCGTCTTATTCTTTTGTATCAGCAAAGCAGGAACACGAGCATGCTTTCTAAACAGAGAGCAGCTTTCAAGCAGGGAATTTGTGGTCTTCCAAGTTACCCCTTCTCTGGGAAGCATCCTTTGCTCGAGAACAATAGACATTAGTTACAGTCTGTTAATTCCTCCTTTTTCCCAGGAGGAGGAGATTGCGTCCACAGCACTGTTGGGGAGTTTCAGAGCCTGTTAGAGTTTCTCATAAGGAGCTTCTGTAACACCAAAGGAGGCGTTCTAGGCGACCTCAAGAAGGGGGTCTTTCAGTTTATCCAGGCCTTTGCCCTCCCCTCCCCCACCAAAGTATTACTTCCCCTGGGGCCAGGCAGTGAGTGGCAGGTCTGTGGGAAGAGCCCTTCTCACTGTGCGTGTGTGTCGTGCAGACACCAGCTGGAGACACCGGGACATTACTCTCATCTGGCTGCATTCTACGAGGACAAGAAGGGGGTGCTCCACACCAGTCCGGGGAGAGGTGGCAGCCTGCCCCCTGTCTACTGGCTGCCTTCCATCCACCGATACATGTACCCCGAGATGAAGGTAGGTCAGCCAAGCTCTCACACCGCCCCGGACTTAGGTCTGGGGACAGCAGTTGTGGATTATTGTTTTAATGAATAAGGAAATTGTGTCTTGGGCTAATGCCCAAAGTCTGCTTTTGATAGAATAGGATTGTAACCTAAGCATTTGATTCTTTTAAAACATAAGGCAAGTTATCTTAGACTAATATGCTTTCTAATACTTCTGTACTCATGGTGCAAAGCCGTATTGATAGGCCAGTTGTGGTGGACTCCAGGGGGATGAGGGGACCTGATTCTAGTGATGGCTTCAGGTAGTTTAAAGGCAGACATTTGAGCTAAAGATGAAGAGTTTGAGCAGTTAAGATATCTCTTAGTTACAGTAGTTTTGGTATTCCTTTACTGTGTATTTTTTTTCTGAAGTACTTTGTAAATACTGGAATATGTTTATTTACCATTAACAAAACACCCAGCCAAGTGTTAGGCATTGGGAGGGTACAGAGATCACTCCTCCTCCTCCTCCTTTTTCCCCATCCCCCCTCCTCCATCCTCCTCTTCCTCCTTCCTATCTCCCATCCCCTACAGGTGGTCACAAGATACTTCAGTGGAAATTTGAGGCTCCCTGGTAGAGAAATTATGCCATGAGTTCTAGAGAACTCTGGGAAGGCATCTTGGAAGAGGAGTTGGTCCTTGAAGTATTTGGCTGGGGGAAAGTGAGGGGAGCTAATTCCAGACTCAGGGAAGGCATGAGCAACAGTCGGGACCGTGGTCCATCACTTTGTCAGCACCTTCTGTGAGTTAGACATTCTGCTGGCTATTTATCAGTACCTGTTGCAGCACTCTTTAAAGTGGATTTTTTTTTTTTTAATCCATGTTTTACAGATAAACCAGTTGAGGTTTATAAAGGTTCAGTGACTTGGTTAAGGCCTTATAGCTAGTAGGAGATAGAGCCAGGATGTAAACACAGGCCTGATGCCAAGGCCAGTGCTCACTCCTTACCCCACTCCACTGCCTTTGTGAGGTCGTGGGTGTGAGAAAGCACAGGGCAAGTTCATGGGATGTGAGCAGAATAGTTTGACTGGGATTGAACTTCAATGTCAGCTGGCCAGGAGAGAAAGGATTGGAAACATAGGTTGGAATCAGATTGTAGAGAATCTTAAATACTAGACCACGGAATTTGAACCTGAATAAGTACCAGTTAGGGTCTTGTTAGGAAAACACAAACTATGTCAGATATTTCAAACTAATTCAATACAGGGCATTGGTAATACAGGAATTGGAAAACCAAAGGCACAGAAAGGTAACAAGATAACCTAAACACTAGAAATACAGACAGTGGCTACCACCCTATATTAGTTATCTGTTGCTGCATCACAAATTGCCCCCAAATTAATGGTTTAAAACAGTACATATTTGTTTCTGTGAGTCAGGGATCCAGGCATGGCTTAGCTGGGTCCTCTGCTTCATGGTCTCTCATGAGATTGCAGTCAAGGTTGGGGTCTTATCTGAAGGCTTGACCGGGGAAATACCCACTTCTGAGCTCACGTCGTTGTTGGGAGGATGGAGTTCCTTGAGGGCTGTTGGACGGAGCGCCTTGCGGACTATTTGTTGCCCCCAGTGGGTCTCTCCAACGTGATAGCTTGCTTCGTCAAAGCCAACAAGTGAACAAGACGGTTGGCGAGATGGAAGTCATAATCCTTTGTACCTAACTGTGGAAGTCACAGCCCTGCAATGTTGCCGCATTCTCGTGGTTAAAAGCAAGTTCCTCAAGAGGAAGAGGGGGTTGCGTAAGGCCATAAACACCAATAGGTGGGGACGTCCCTGGGGGTTTGGAGGCTGCCTGCCAGCAATGGTGGAGGAACAGGAAGAGTAGAGCGTACCTGGCATGAAAGCGCAGAGGGAAAACAGAGGTGGGAACTGTGCAAGTCAAGAGAAGCAGCTCCAAGGCCACGAGAAGGGAAATGGCTTGGAGCGAAAGCAGGAGAGATATCAGTGGCGCTGTGCAGCTGGGCCGGAGAAGGGTCTAGGCACAGTCTGCGGGGCCGCCTCTCTCCGAAGTGAGGAGGGCCCCTCGCCGGGCCCAGGAGGGGCTGCTTCTCGTACCTGCAGGCCTCCGCACGCCCTCCTGCAGTACCCCCGCCCCCACACCCCGATCGCGGCTCGCATCAGCCTGGCCTTTAAGGGCTTGTGCACCCGCCTCTGCCGCCAGCCTGTAAACCGTGCCAGGGCAGGGCCTGGCCTTCTGTTCATTGTGGGAGCCAGACTGCTTAGCTCAGGGCACAAAGCGAGCACGTGGGAAATGCTTCTTGCCAGAAGGCACACGTGTCCATGAATGAATGAATAAATAAGTACAGGCAGAACTGAGGACTGCTGGTTTACTCTAGGATTCTAGGGCCCAGGACACATTTGGACAAAACCCTGCCAGGCCTTCGTGCAGGAGAAGCACGCGTTTAGGGCGTGAGGCGAAGCAGTGGGCGCTGAGAAGAACCTGAGGGGCTTTGGCTCTGTTCTGTCTGGCTGGCGGGCGGAGGCCGGCGGGGGCCGAGGTGGAAGAGTCAGGAGAAGGGAGGGAAGCAGAGGATGCGAGGATTTCTCGAGACGGTGTGACTGGAGGCGGAGGGCAGCTGTGGAGAGTTGGGACGTGGTGGCAGAGGAGTGGCAGGGGGCAGGCGGGGCCCCTCGGGGGGCAGCCCTTCCGCAGGCGCGGGGCGACGCCTCGGGTAGGGAAGCCCTCTCCCGGGTGGTCCGGAGGAGGGGCGCTGGCGGAGCGCTGCGGCCACCCCGGGGCTCAGGTGGCGGGTGCCCCAGAGGGCTGCCAGGTGTCACACCCAGCACGCGGCCTTGGTGCCGGTGGCACCTGCCTCCAGAAGTGCTCTCACCTGCATCCCGAACGCACGAAGAGCAGTATCACTTCTGACGCGTTAGCATGAAAGTGACCTTCCAGAAGGCTCACGAAGCACCTGGCTTGAAGCCTCATGTCTCGTCGGCGACAGCTGTGGCTGCTGCATGTGGCTTTTCCCACATGCTAAGGGTTCCACACGGTTTTTCTCAAATGGTCCTTCTAGCCAGATGAGGGATGTGACAGTGGTCTCCCTACTTTACAGACGAGGAAAGAGAGCCCGAAATGTTGGCTGACTTTCCCGAGGCTTCCCTGTGAGTAGAGGGCAGAGCAGGACTGGCCCCCAGCTTTCCCTGGGTCAGAGCTCGAGCTCTTGACCCCGGGATGTGCCTTGGCGGCAGGGTCTCGGGAGGCGACCCTCAGGGTTGAGGGTCCTCGCATCCAGCACTGAGAGGAGGCGGGGGTGGGCTTAGGTGCAGGGGCTTGTGTCAGGGAGCCCCGTGGGGTAGCCTGTCATCTGCGCCCACACGTCACCTCGCACGGGAGCCGGGTCCCTGTACATTTGGGGTCTCACCCGGGACTGTCAGCGCATCCTTTTCTTCCGATGCTCAAGTCGTCTTGGGAGCTGAACGTTCTCACTGAGGTGTCCGTCACCTCGGAGAGACTCTCGGAAGTTACGTCCGGCTTTGCTTCCTCTGCGCCGCTTCCCCCGGCTAAAGTAGTTTAATGATCCCTAAACTCGCACTTCGGTGTATCAGCGGAGCTGTTGAATGATGGACCTCTAGTTTAAAGATAAGACTTTCAAAGTGAAACACACCATTTTACGTGGAAGTAACCGACCCGTATTGAATCTGTTTGGTGGTACCTTGTTTTTTTGGTTATCGGTGTTGGCAGGGGAAGGGGTGGTTAGCACACACCTGTATTGAATATTTTTTGCAATATTTCTAACAAGCTATTCCCCTCCCACCCCCTTTTAATTTTTTCAGATCACACACCCAGCTGGCTGCATGTCTCAGTTTATTAAGTTCTTTGGGGAACAGATCCTCATCCTTTGGAAATTTGCCTTACTTCGAAAGCGCATTTTGATATTTTCTCCCCCTCCAGTGGGCGTCGTATGCTATAGAGGTAACTAGAAGCCAAAGTCAGGGACTCTTCCCACGTTCTCTGCAACAGAAACTGCCCCAGTCTTTCCAGTGTTGACCAAGGCCAGAAGGGATTGAGCCATATCAGGGCCTCAGGGGTTTTAAGCCTGGGAGTGACATGGTTGGGTTAGTATTGTAGAATGTGGACTCTGGCGGTATGGAAGACGGATCGGGTGACACGTCAGTGGTCCGGTGAGGGAGAAGGGTCTGGATTAGAGCAGAGAGGGTGGATGCTTGGTATGTTTAAGAGAGAAACCTGACAGAGTCTGGCGTCTGGGTTGTGAGGTTCTGATGTATGTGAGGTAACGGAGGAAGAATCTAGGATGCCGAGGACGGTGAGGCCACCAGGCGGGGGACCGAGGAGGAGCCGGTGGGGGTCCGCGTGACAGAGTTACCTTGGACGTGACGAGCGTGTGCTGCTCTGAGGCCTTCTCGAGCGGTGCTCTAGGCACCGCTACAGTCGGGTCAGGACCTTGGGGGACAGGCTGGGCCAGAGAGGCCGACCTGGGGGTGGCACAGAGGCCGAGCTGATAGCCGGGGGGTGGGTGCCGTCATCTGGGGAGAATGTGAGTGAGGAGGGACGCGCCAGCGTGTAAGATGCAGGCCTGCGCGGTGAGCCAGTGAAGGCGGAAGGCAGAGGGGGTGTTGGCGTGCAGTCAGAAGAGGGGAGGGCACCAGGAGATGCGGGGGTCGCGGTGGGCAGGAGTTCTCAGAAGGGAGAGGGCCACCAGCGCCAAATGCTAAGCAGGACCCCGTGAGCTGAAGACTGAAACGTGTCCGTTGGGTCGGAGCTCCTTGCTGGAGCCGACAGCTCCGAGAGGGTGGCCGCAGGCTGGGAGGGAGGGGCCGGAGGGGCGCGGGCGGCCTCACCTCCACTCTGCCCGCAGTGTACTGCTGCTGCTGCCTGGCCAACGTCTCCCTGCCTGGCATCGGGGAAACCGTTCCCGAGTCCAAGCCTTTCTTCTACGTGAACGTGGCCGACATCGAGAGCCTGGAGGTGGAGGTGTCCTACGTGGCCTGTGAGTACGGGGCCCGCCCCCTCCTGCGCGCGCACTTCCCTGGCGGCGTCGCGCGGGGCCCCCCTTCCCGGCAGCGTCGGGCTGGTCCCCGCAGGGCCGTCCTCCGGGCTCCTGCCGCCTGAACCCCGGCTCCCGCAGGCACCACCGAGAAGATTTTTGAGGAGAAGCGAGAGCTGTACGACGTCTACGTGGACAACCAGAACGTGAAGACGCACCACGCCCGCCTGCAGCCGCTGCTGAAGATCAACAGCGCCGACCGGGAGAAGTACCGGCGGCTCAACGAGCAGAGGTACCTGAGAGCCCGGGGCTGCGGTGCCGCCCTCGTCGGGACAGCCCGCGGGCTCCCGTCGAGCCGCCGGCCGCCCCTTCCCTCTGGGCACGTTTCTGCCCCTCTGCCGGGAGCCGCCGTGGAGGAGGCTCCCAGCATATACTGGTGGGCGGCAGGCATGTGTGGGGTGACTCCCTTCCGGCGGCCTCTGCAGTCTGCGAGGCCCGAGGAAGCGTGTTGGTATCGGTGGCGAAATAAACGGCCTCATCAGCTCATCCCTGTGTTACGACAGTTAGGAAAGGGGGTCACTTGAGTGGGATTACACACGGGCAGAGCCAGCCCTGGGCTCCAGGCCCCGTCTGTCCTTGCCGCTGCTGCTCTCCCTGCCTTTGGACGGGGGCCAGGGTGCGTGTGTCGCTCTGGATCAGCCTCCTTCCTGGGAGGCGGTGGCCCGTGCAGATGCCTGGCCGGTGACCTAGCCCATTGCTGGGGTCCTTGTAGCTGCACCGGAGGCTGACGGTCGTCTCCTCCCCGACAGGCAGATGCTGTTGTATTCCCAGGAGGTAGAAGAAGATTATAACCCTTGTGAAGAGGACCTCTTTGTGCTGTGAGTCGGCCCAGGCCGCGGTCGTGGGCCTCCCCGTGGGTCCCTTAGCACTAACGGCTTTAGCCTGGATCCCTCCCCTGTTCTCTGCTGCAGCCCAGGGATGCCCTTTATTGCCACCAAGGGCACTTAGAGCTGGGCTCCACGCAAGTCAACCCGAGCCCCGAAATGCTGTCAGGGGGACCCAGAAAAGTTAAAGCAGCAGGGGAAGGTTATTAAGGGAACATGGGAGGCCCCGCAGTTTTCTTGCTGTTGGGCATTTACACCCGGATGTCTGCTGCATAGGAGCTCTGTGTGTCCCTCCGGATGCAGGGACTTCTCATTCCACTGCTTCCTTTGAATAGAGCAGTTCCTTGTCCTGAGTATTATGGGATAATCAGAAACTTAACTCTTGAATCGGAGGACATTTCTTTCCTTGGGAGCTGTTGGCGGTCAGGGTGGGGGCCGTGGCCTTTGCACCTCGTGGCGCTGATCTCATTCGTAGGCAGCTGTGCTCAGTGGTAAGAACAGAATTGTCATTGAGCCAGAAACGATTCTCCCAGCTTCCGGCTTGGTCTTCCTACCCCGCCTCCTGGGATGGGGCTGGCAAATAGCACTTGCAGTCAGAACTGTTTCTGGCTTTGATATTGGCTTTGATAATTCAACAAAGGTGCAGTACTTTGATTCTAATAAAGTGTACTTCCTAATGCATACATGCTGTTTAGCTGTAAAAGTATCCGGGAACTGAGCAGAGAACCAGCAGTCCCATCAAGGACTTGACACAGTCTGTTGAATCTGAAAATTCCAGAGCGCCCAGAGCTGCTTTGGGCACTAGGCACCCTGCTCTGTGGAACACAGCTGAAGAGCCTAGACAGTTAATGCCTTTTCTGACTACAGTTCATATGTTCACACAGTACTGTAAGTTCGTGACATTCAAATCATGCTCTGTGCATAATTAAAACAAAAAAAGCAATCGAAAGAACACAGCTGCGTACAGATGGTGGTGAGCTGGGGAGATATCGGTACCTCCAGGCTGACTCCCCTTCCTCCTTCACTGCCCGCTCCAGCACGGCTGGCTTCAGGTTGCCCCGTGCCCGCCCCAGCGCCTCTGAGCTCCACCTTTTCTGTGTGGGTGCCTCAGGGCCTGGAGAGCCAACTCAGAGCCCTTCTCTGCCTCTAGGAAGGCTCACCTCCTGCTGCGGGCTCTAATTACCCATCCAGGGCTTTGAAGGTGAATTTCACTTTCTCACATTAAGTCTTGACCTCAGAACTGCATTATCAGTTTTTTTTGGTTTTGTTTTCTGTCCTTCTCTTCCCTTTATGACTAAGCAGAAAGAGAGGAACAGAGTTTATGGGGCCCTCTCCCTACAGCTGTGTGTAAACCCCTAGTGACCTCCCTCTCAACAGGAAAATAAATTTTTGGCAGTCAGGCCATCGGTTGCTTAGAGATTTTGCTCATCGTACCATGGTTAATTAAGCCAGTTCTTTGCTGACCCTAGCGGCACTTGAAAAACCGTTTAACTTTTATCCTGTTTTCTTCTTTTAAAAGATAGGTCTGAGTTTCGAAACCATTTAAAAGTATATCAAGCAAAGTAGTGTAGTTTTGGTTCCCCACGTGTGGCTTACTTGGTGAGCTTTCGTGTCTTTTCTGCCCTCCCTTTCCCACGTCTTGTCTTGTGAATGCAGGTTTTTCCTAGAGCAAAACAATCGGATATTTCAGACTTTGCTGGAGGTGTCCGCCAGTCAAGACAAAACTCTGACAGCTGAGCATGCCCGGGGCATGGGTCTAGACCCCCAAGGAGACCGGAGCTTCCTTATGGACCTGCTGGAGGCCTACGGCATCGATGTCATGTTGGTCATTGACAGCCCCTGTTGCCCATAGGAAGGATGGGTTCACCCAGGCCCCAGATGGCCTGATTTTTAATTAAGTTGACACAAAGGAATACTGTTTATACTTCCAACAAATGTAACTTTTGCATCTCCTTCCCTCCCTTCCTCCCAAGAGGCAAGATGAGAGCACCTTGGTTTTGTAGGCTGTTGAAAGCTACCGCCTTCAGAGCTGCCGCCGGTTTGGTCTTAGGAGTTATCAAAGCGGATTCTCTCATTGCCTTGTTGAGGGACTTGAGGAGATGGGCCGAAGACCGCGTATCGCCAGGAGCGGGCCGAGTTCTGGAAACGTGGGGCTGGACTGTTGAGAAAGTCCGTCTGGTCTTTGTCGCTCGACACATCAAGAATAAGACAGCTGTCTGTCCAGTGTGGCGTTGGATGTCCACCTGCCTGAAGCAGAAGCTAGACCAGGTGGCTTTTCAAGGTTATTTTAATCAGTTCTGGGAGTCTAGTCTTGGGATCAAATCCCTTTTCCCGTTTATTAGAGTAAATCTGTGTTTTCTCTGTTCACGTAGGTAAGAGACTTCAAAGAGGGACAAAGGATATTTCTGTCACCAAGTATGAGCTTCTCTAAGGACAGATGACAGGGAGAGGTTGCTTCTCAGTCACCTGAGAACTAAAATTGTAGAATGAAGCCTTGAAACCTTTCTCTGAGTAAGTTAACGGTGGCCACTCCACGTTAATAGTCCTTTTTCTCTGAATCCCCTCCTCTTGGGACGGGCTGGCAGATTCCTTCGGGCCGATGTTAACAAACGTGCGTACCAGTTTGGAGCCCTCGTAAACAAACTTCTCTTTAGCAGAGACGACATTTGTCGATCTAAGTAATTGGGACCAGAGATGTACAGGTTTGCTGGAGAGCCAACGTGGCAGTCCCTCCACCCAGGAAAGTGGCTGGGAACCCCGGGTGTGAGCGATGAGCTCCTCTGCTTTGCTCTGGAGCGTTCTGACCTGGGACAGCACCTGTCGGCCCTGCCTGTTCTCTTTGGCTGGGGCGTTCGGTGGATGCCGGCCTCGGTTTGCTAGCCAGAGAAGCTAGCTCCTGGAGCAGCGTCTAGGTCTTTGGCGTCTGTTGAGGATTTTGACTTGGGACCCTGGGTTGTCGGTGACAAGTGACTTCCTGCCCTTCACCGTTCCTGCCTGGCTCTGTTACTGGAATAGCCATCGGTCTGTCCACGTCTGGGACCAAGTCCCAGCCAGGCACATGTACCCAGCAGAGAGAAATAACTTCCAGATAGGTGGGTCACATGTCTTATCTCAAGACTAGCTTTATAGGGCTTACTGCTCTATTTAAAAATATTTTCGGGGGCTTCCCTGGTGGCGCAGTGGTTGCGCGTCCGCCTGCCGATGCAGGGGAACCGGGTTCGCGCCCCGGTCTGGGAGGATCCCACGTGCCGCGGGGCGGCTGGGCCCGTGGGCCGTGGCCCCTGGGTCTGCGCGTCCGGAGCCTGTGCTCCGCAACGGGAGAGGCCGCAGCAGTGTGCTCTGCGACGGGAGAGGCCACAGCAGAGGGAGGCCCGCATACCACACACACACACAAAAAAAAAATTTTCACTGTAGCTCCTTGACATGGAATTCAAGACTAAAGAAGGTCACATGTGGAGATGCAAACAGACATTGATTAATCAAGGTAGCATCTTTTATGGAAGTATATAAATAAGTTTGGGCATTGAATTGTAAACTGTACAATACATTTTTCTCCTCTGTGGGTTTAGCCTTCATTTCAGTAATACATATGTTTACAAAAGAAAAAAAGAATCTGTGTTTAGAAGCTGAAGCTTCACTGCCTTTTTCCCGGAAGAGTGACTGTCGTCTCCTGTTGCCCCTGGAGAAGAAGTGGCCTTTCTAACTTGGGTCAGGTTATGGTTACTTTTATACTTTTAGTGGTATCCGA
This sequence comes from Physeter macrocephalus, assembly GCF_002837175.3. Taxonomy (NCBI): domain Eukaryota; kingdom Metazoa; phylum Chordata; class Mammalia; order Artiodactyla; family Physeteridae; genus Physeter; species Physeter macrocephalus. The sequence continues at coordinate 12,990,883 of NC_041218.1, forward strand.
AGGTTCAAGGCTTTCTAAGTTGGGTGGGTGGGTGGTGGTCAGAAGTAGGGGTGGGCGTAAAAGGGAGGGTCAGATTCTCGCGGAGGACACAGGCAGACCCTTTTTCCGTGCAACCGGGGAACTTGTTGGGAGAATACTCTTTTTAAGCACTTCTGCTCCAGAGGCCTTCTGCGTGTGAACGCTTTTGTGTTTGTGGTGTTGTAACTCCAAGCTCAGACGTGCTGATGTAAAGGTAGTAGGATGAAGATGAGATTCCTGTATCTCCCTTTGAATGGTGGGCCCAGGCTTCTGTGCTCCTCTTAGCTCCCTGCCGTCCTAGGCAGCTGTCCACCTGGCATCTCTGTGTGTCCCCCCCGATGCTCATGCAGAGCTCTGGGCTGGGCGTGGTCCTGGGAGGGGTGCGCCCATGAGGCAGTGCCACTCTGAGGTCATACGCACCCTGGGCTCGGCTGACCTTGAGGAGGAAACCCAAGAATTGGTTCTTCCCTGCATTGCCAGCTTCCTGGGGGGTGGGGGGGTGGGGTGGGGGGGCCAGGACTCTAGCGCAGCGCCCTCTGCTGGGCTGGCCAGCGCGCTGTTGCCCCGTGGTTACCCTCGTCACTGCCTGTCGTCCCCCAAGGATGCAGATGTGGAGCCTCTTGCTTCCGAGGTCAGAGGTCACCGTTTGAAGGCTCCCGCCTTCTCCCTGCCCTCTCAGGTGAGCAGCACCCACAGCGTCACTTGCTGCCAGGTCTCTGAAAGGGGACTCCGTTGGAGAGGTACCAGGCAAGACTCCCTGCGCAGGGACGGCAGAAGCTAGAAGCCACACAGACCTGCTTTTGTGTCACTGTGGAAATGTTTTCTGAGGAACCCCCTGCTCTTGTTTGGAAGCTTTGGAGAATGTCCCCGTTCCCTGTCCTCCGTAGGGACAGGGCTTACTGTCATTACTGTGACCTTCTGGAGCAGGTTGGGAGCCTCGGGTACCCTGACTGATGGTGGCCTTCTGTCCCTCTAGTCTCTTGGACCACCTCCCTCCCTCCCCACGGCCCACTGCGCCAGCTGGCTTGGTCCTGCTGGGGACCTTTAAGCCTGATCTAACGCCAAGCTGTGAGCCACGTCCTAACTTGGAAACACTGCTGACCTGAGACACGGGGGCTGCCAGGTCATCCCTGGGTCAAGTTAGAAGAAATTCTCGGTGGCGAGAGTCCCCGTGGGACCTAGAATCCAGGCTTGGGGTTTGTTGATGTCTGTAAGATACGACAGAGTTCTGGTAAGATGGATTTTTCACTTGTGCAGGCTGGGCAGATGGTACCATCCAGCCTGTGGGACAATGTCCATTTGTCCTGTGGATTAGGACTTCAGGAGTCAGCAGTGGTAGGACTTGCCTTTCACCAGACCAAAAAGTATGGGCCAAATAATAGTTTAGAATTAGCTTTGGCTTCTGCTAAGCACGAAGCACTCCTCGGGCCCGGTGTAGATCCCTTCTAATGTAAGCGCGTGTACGGTCCTCAGTGAGTTATGATTGCTGTGGATCAGCAGGCATCTGTCTCCCGGAGCCGTCGTTCATCCTGGCATCACGTCTTCCATTTGGCTGAAGGAGGGAAGCTAAACTCATGGAAATATTGATAGAAACAATTCAGCATAGGAATTTGCATTTATAACTTACCTTGTTCTGTCCCACGTGAAAATCAAGATGGGAAATTTTAAGTATAGCACAGGGTGTAGATAATTCTCAATACCACGTGTGAAGATTCATTTATCAGTGTAACTACCTATGATATTTTAGCTAGAAGATAAAGGTAAATGAAATCATAGCCGAATCACTGTTTTTCATTCTGGTGGTTATGAGGATGAACTTGCTATTTGTCTTGATACACTGAAAGCCCTTCAAACGCAATAAAAAGATAAGATTATTCACCTTTAAACCGAGGCCTTTGGGGAACCTTTTGTAAAGGGCAGTGATGAGTGAACCTTTTAACGGCAGTACAGCAACCGTCCAGGAAGAGGCGGGGACCTCAGGGACTGTTTGGTTTGTTTTGTTTTGGTTTGTTTTTTAAATGAAACTGCAGAGCCCAGGGAATGAATTGAGGTGCTTTCTCCACTCCCAGGACGGATCATACGTGCAGAGGTAGAGGAGGGGGAGGGCGCTGAATAAAAGAAGATAGTGAACGCGCTTTGCTGTGATGACGGTTCTCCAACAGGCAGGGTTAGCATGGGGACTAGCGTGTCTCACGTGGGCTTTCATCTCCCCGTCAGGTTCCCGGCTGGTGGGCTCAGACTCTGTGAAGGGGGGTCTTTTCCCTGCATTCCTGCCGGACCTAGTGCCCTGCAGTGAGGATCCTGCAGACCTGGGGCTCATATCAGCAGGCCAGTCCATCCGCTCTCATTTCAGAAAAGCCCTTTTGTGATTCAGGTAGGGGAAGAGGAGTTCAGGGCTCCTTTTACTCCCAAGTCATGGATTTTTAATATTCCGTTTGTATTACCAATATACCTCTGTTCCCCGGAGCTACTGGGGTACAGAGTGCTGTGGGAAAAGGCTAACTGTGAATTTAGCTGTTTTCCTTATGAGAAATGGAAGTTTATTTTTATATCGATATTACTCTGTGATGAATTGAGTATGCAGATGTTGGAAGGAAATTTCAAAACTATAATCCTAGGAGAAACGGGCAGTATTGCAATTGGGAAGCAGCTGAGACCCCATAAGAGTTTTGTTATTTAAATGTTTTGGTGAGTGACTAAGGACTGTCCTGTGAAATCTAACAAACAGCCTCTTGAGGAGATAAAGTTGACAGTCCGATGGAGGATGACACACATTCACCAACCTCAAGTAAGATTCTTGTATGAAAAGGGGGGGTGAATGTGATCATGCTGATTACTAGGCCTCTTAGCTGGGGGGAGATGAGAGGCAGGGGTAGTTTTATAACTGGCACTTTGACTCATTTGTGGAGCCTGGAACACAGGGGCCATTTGGTGAAACTGCACATTTAGAAAGGAAATAAGAATTTTCCAGAGCTAGATAGAGAAATGATGATGGGAGAAGTAAAGCCCTGCTTTCATCTCTTTAGCATTTATTCTAGAAGCTCAGCATATAGTGGGCTTTTAGAGGTAGTAGGATCTAAATTCAGAAAATTTATTTAACTACCATGGAAGGGTAGGCATGGATTACTACCTCTGTTTGCTGTGGAATATGCCTCTTTAGACTAATGGTCCATCTACTTTGCTTTCTAAGGACAGTTGGGGGATGCAGGGGTGGGGTGTAGGGTATCATGAACTAGCCGGAGATGATCCACAAAATGAAAAATCCACACACAGGTCACCGAGGTCACTGGTTGTTAACATATACCATTGACAGACATTGGAGTGAAAACTCCTTCCTTTGGCCACATCAAGCAAAGAGAAAAGTCTCAAAAAATTGTGAAGGCAGCATCAGGAAATGAGTTTTGGTCTAGCCCTCCAGGACCAGTGAGGAAAGCTGTAGAGTCTCTGTGCTTTTGAACAGACTGGGTAGGAGACTTTAGGGGTACAGAGTAGAGGAAAAACAAAACTAACCTCCTTTGTTTATCCCAAGCTCGTTGGCTAAATTTTTTTATAGGTCTGAGAGAGAAACCTTTTTTTGAGAAAGAAATAGTTGTAAAAGCCTTGGGAAAAGTTCTGTTTTTTCCAAGTTAGGATCAGCATAGTCTCCCTGTCGCCTTAAATGTCAAACCCCTATTTCGATTAATACCCCAGTGTAAGAGTTACAGCAATAAGAGAAACGGAATCTGTTTTTGTTTCAAGTGTTTACCTCATAGTATGAAATTAGTAAGACAGTTCTTAGATCTCACCCTGAATATACTGCATCTGGGTATGTTTGTTGTTCTCTCTCTTCATTTTAAAGGCCCAAAGGAAGCTGGGGTTCATCCCGAGAGTAAATGTTTCTTGAATGGATTTTGTTCTGTGGTACAAATAACATCTGTGTATATCATGTGTGTATATATCTGAACCACATTGTATGCAGAGAGGTTGATATAACTATATCTACGGAAAACAGTTTTTACAATTAAAAGTCACATTTTAACATGAACATGCGTGCTGCAGTCCTTCACTTGGTCCCACAGTGTGGCTTGTGGCAGGAAGGAGCAACAGCGCAGGGCGCGAGCAGATCCATGGCGCGCAACACCGACCTCACTTACGGTCATGATGGAAGAAGCCAGAGCTGGTGCCTGTCCTCCTTGAGGCCATGGTCTGGATACACGTTCTCCAGGTAATGGAAACCGAAGTTGGAAATAACTGTCCCCATTCCATCAGAAAAGCCAGGACTGTGCACCCTCCATCATATCAGACAACTTCTGGAGAAGGACCCCCACGGAGACCAAAGCTTTTTTGTTTCACATCTTCCTCCTACTAAAGGTTACTTTAAAACAAACATTATATACTGAGACACACACACACACACATTTTATTTTTAACCTTCTGGGGAGTTACTTATTTTAAGGCAGTAGAGACTCAATTCCTAACATTGTTAGCTCTGTGTTCCAAGCCAGGTTCCTACCTTCCAAGTGACATGACCATGTATTACCTAGTTCCTAGGGTTGTGAGAACACAGCTAATCAGTCACACGTGTAAAGCACTGGCACAAAGTAATTACAACCATGCATACAAATTGGCCATGGGGTTAAGCAAAAGGCCTTATACTGAACTATATTTCATATAAAATATCTGCTCTGTTTTTAATAGAAATACTCTTGGTTTTTGAGTGAAATGAGTGAGTCTGACAAAAGGTTTGTACTAAACAAGAAGGGGGGACTCGGGTTTTCCTCGGACCCCTCAGCATTCCAGGTCTAGCTGACGAGGGTCTCTCATAGCTGCTGAAACCTCCTTTACGTGGGTCTTATATGGAAGGACAACAGAAAGAAGGCGATAGATGATGAGGCAACCATGTTCTCGGTAAATAGAATCAAGAAAACAAAATTTGAACTAGGACATATTTACATTTAAAAATGAATAAAAAATACTAATCTGAATTAAATATCCTTCCCCAATCATATGTTCCATTATTTCTATGGAAAAATTAGAATCACTAAAACACATACATGCTGGTAGCCAAGATTCTATGCTGGTCTTTTGTACTCTATAATAGAACCAATATATGCCAGATTCTCTTGGCTTATGTAGACTGTATATTCTTACACCACAGCACTCCCTCTCCCCTCCATGGGTAGTATGGAGTGGCTGCTCCTTAGACTGCATGTTTGGACCTGCCTGCTTTTTGTTTTGTTGTTTTTGCAAAAGCACAGCTTTTAACACCACTCTGAAGAACACAGAGGTAAACAGGTAAGCATTATTTTATGGGCTTTGCAGTCACGGTCTTTTCATAGCTGCTTTATAATCCTTTAAGTGTTGGTCTTCACTCTCCAAGGGGTTCGTGGGTGCAGGCGTATGCACTGTCCTAAAACTGATCTACCTGAGGGTGAGCCAGCCAGTTCTCCTTTCCCTCTTCCCCCTTGTGCAATTTTCCTTCCTCTTTACAAAAAGAAAACCTTACGTCTCATCCAGCTTACTGTGGTGCACTGCCCTCTGGACTATAAAAACCTCAGGGGCACCAAAATGATTATCACGCCTAGCTAACGAATCCTTAGCAAGGTAGGTAGTTTCTAGTTCTCTGTCTTCAACAAACCAGAGGAGGAGCTAATCAAGCTGTTGATAGGTCACTGTGATTTTTGATACGCAACTCGAAAGAACTACATGACACTGTTACAACAGAGTTTTTTCTATCCCATCTGCTTATTTATATATTTACATCTATAAGGTTAAGCCTTGTTTCATCTTAGCTGTAAATAACGTGCTTTTGGGAGGAGACAAAATGGTGGAATAGAATGACGTGGGCTCACCTCTTCTTACGGAAACAGAATCACAACTAACTGCTGAACAACCATCGACCAAAAAAAAAAAAACGCTGGAACCTACCAGAAAAGATACCCTATATCCAAAGACAAAGAAGAAGCCACAATGAGATGGTAGGAGGGGCACAATCGTGATAAAATCAAACCCCGTACATGCCAGGTGGGCAACCCACAAACTGGAAAATAATTACACCACAGAAGTTCTCCCACAGGAGTAAAAGTTCTGAGCCCCACGTCAGGCTCCCCAGCCTGGGGGTCTGGCAACAGGAGGAGGAGCTCCCAGAGAAGCTGGCTTTGAAGGCCAGCGAGGTTTGATTGCAGGAATTCCACAGGACTGGAGGAAACAGAAACTCCACTCTTGGAAGGGCACACACAGGGTCTCATGTGCACCAGGATCCAGGGAAAAAGCAGAGACCTCATAACTTACCTGCTGGTAGTGGAGGGTCTCCTGCAGAGGCGGGAGGCAGCTGTGTCTCACTGTGGAGACAAGGACACTGGCAGCAGTAGTTCTGGAGAGTATTCATTGGCATGAGCCCTCTTGGAGGCCACCATTTTCTCACCAGGACCTCGCCCCACCCAACAGCCAGTGCTAGGACGCCTCAGGCCAAACTACCAACAGGGTGGGAACGCAGCCCCACCCATCAACAGGTAGGCTACTTAAAGTCCTGCTGAGAACACAGCTGCCCGATAAACACAACCCCTGACACGGCCTTGCCCACCAGAGGGACAAGACCCAGCTCCACCCACGAGTGCGCAGGCACCAGTCCCTCCCACCAGGAAGCCTGCACAAGCCTCTTAGACAGCCTCAGCCACCAGGGGGCAGACTGCACAAGCAAGAAGAACTACAACTGCAGCCTGCAGGATGGAAACCACAATCACAGAAAGTTAGGCAAAATGAGATGGCAGAGGAATATGTCCCAGATGAAGGAACAAGATAAAACCCCAGAAAAACAACTAAGAGATAGGCAATCCACCTGAAGAATTCAGAGTAATGACAGTAAAGATGACCCAAGATCTCAGAAAAGAATGCAGATACAGATCAAGAAGGTACAAGAAATGTTTAACAAAGAGCTAAAAGATTAAAAGAACAAATAGAGATTAACAATACAATAACTGAAATGAAAAATACACTAGAAGGAATCAGCAGAATAAATGAGGCAGAAGAACAAATAAGTGAACTGGAAGACAGAATGGTGGAAATCACTGCCATGGAACAGAAGAGAAAAGAATGAAAAGAAATGAGGAAAATCCAGGAGACCTCTGGGACAACATTAAACACCCCAACATCTGCATTATGAGAATCCCAGAAGGAGCAGAGAGAGGGCACCTGAGAAAATATTTGAGGAGATAATAGCTGAAAACTTCCCTAGTATGGGAAAGGAAACAGTCACCCAAGTCCAGGAAGCACAGAGTCCCAGGCAGGATAAACCCAAGGAGGAACATGCTGAGACACATAGCAATCAAACTGGCAAAAATTGAAGACAAAAAATATTAAAAGCAACAAGGGAAATGCAACATATAATGTACAAGGGAATTCCCGTAAGGTCATCAGCTGATTTCTCAGCAGAAACCCTGCAGGCCAGAAGGGAGTGGCACGATATATTTAAAGTGATGAAAGGGAAGAACCTACAACCAAGAATACTCTACCCTGCAAGGCTCTCCTTCAGATTTGATGGAGATATCAAAAGCTTTACAGACAAGCAAAAGCTAAGAGAATTCAGCACCACCAAATCAGCTTTGCAACAAATGCTAAAGGAACTCCTCTAGGCAGAAAAGAAAAGGCCACAACTAGAAACAAGAAAATTATGAATGGAAAAGCTCACCAGTAAAGGCAAACATACAGAAAAGGGAGGAAATCATCTGTACACAAATATATCAAAACCAGTAACTGTAAGAAGACAGCACAAATGCAGGATATTGGAAATGCATTTGAAATTAAAAGACCAGCGACTTATAGCAGTCTATATATAAACAAGATTGTTTTATCAAAACCTCACGGTAACTGCAAACCAAAAATCTACGATAGATAACACACACAGAAAGGAAAAAGGAATCCAAACACAACACTAAAAGTCATGAAATCACAAGAGAACAAGAGGAAGGAAAGACATAAACAAAATGAAAAGACAACCCACAGGATGGCAGAAAATATCTGCAAACGATGTGACTGATAAGGGATTAATCTCCAGACAGCTCATGTGACTCAATATCAAAAAAACAACCCAGTCCAAAACTGGGCAGAAGGCCTAAATAGACATTTCTCCAAAGAAGACATACAGACACGTGAAAAGATGCTTAACATCACTAATTATTAGAGAAATGCAAATCAAAACTACAATGAGGTATCACTTCACACCAGTCAGAATGGCCATCATCAAAAAGTCTACCAATAATAAATGTTGGAGAGGGTGTGGAGAAAAGGGAACCCTCTTGCACTGTTGGTGGCAACGTAAATTGGTACAGCCACTATGGAGAACAGTATGGAGATTCCTTAAGAAACTAAAAATAGAACTACCGTATGATCCAGCAATCCCACTCCTGGGCATATATCTTGAGAAAAACATGGTTCGAAAGGATACACGCACCCCAGTGTTCACCGCAGTGCTGTTTACAATAGCCAAGACACGGAAGCAACCTAAATGTCCATCGACAGAGGAATGGATAAAGAAGATGTGGTACATATGTACAATGGAATGAATGAAATAATGCCATTTGCAGAAACATGGGTGGACCTGGAGATTATCATACTAAGTGATATAAGTCAGAGAAAGACATAACATGTGATAGCGCCTATATGCAGAATCTTAAAAAAAAATGATACAAATGAACTTATTTACAAAACAGAGACAGACTTAGAGAAGGAACTTATGGTTACTAGGGGGAAAGACAGGGGGAAAGATTGGGAGTTTGGGATTGACATGTACACACTGCTATATTTAAAATAGATAACCAACAAGGACCTGCTTGTATAGCACAGGGAGCTCTGCTCAGTACTCTGCAATAAACTAATGGGAAAAGAATCTGAAAAAGAATAGATACATGTATATGTATAACTGAATCACTTCACTGTACACCTGAAACTAACAACATTGTTAATCAACTATACTCCAATACAAAATAAAAATTAAAAAAAAACGAATAAACAACACAGAAAAACTGCTTTTTGATAAATGAACTCTAGGATAAAGAGCATTCTAATAAAATGTTGGTTTTTAATTATCAAAAATGTATAATCATCAGTTGTATTTCAATAATTTATAACATTCTGTACTGAGTTAACACTTGAAGAACTAAAATAAAGTTACTTCCGCTTACATTTTTTGTTGGCAAGAAGCTAGGTCCAATGGAAAGAAAATTTCAAGCATAAAAACATTACATTATGATAGCATTTGCTGAAAGTGGTTTGGAGATACACATACAAGGATAATCGACATTTTCAATGACAAAAAACTTACTCATTTTTGTAAATGGAGGATGAGTGTTAAATTATGATGTATTTCAATTACACTGAATATGTTTAAGACAGTGATGTAACAGTTTTATTTTAAAATATCAATATTTACATGACACCAGAAAGTACATACTTTGGCAACTAACTTCCCATGAAAAATTTTAGCTGTCAACTTAAAACTGAGGGGATACAAGATTTTTCAAAATACTTTTAGGAAGTACATAAGCAGAATAGTGTGTGGACCGCTGCTTTACAAGACTGTGTCCTGTTCAGTTTGGGGGACACCTCTTGTAGTAGAACCACCTGGGGAAGGTGGACACCTTTTTAAAAATGCAGATTCCCGGGCCCCAGACTGAGTTACTACATTTGGGTTGGGCCCCAAGTAAGTCAGTTTTCAACATGCACCCCAGGTGGTTCTCATGCAAACCAACATTTAAGAAGCACTACTTCAGGGGAAAAAACTAGTATTTTACAGGATTTCAGCCATGGCTGAAGAGGGACACACCTCAGGTATGTTTTTGATTAAAGAGAGAACTGAAAGACGCTAAGAATTGGAGCTCACCAAGTAGCAGCACCCATGGAGGAGCCCGGGGAACGGGACGAGGCGGCACAAGGCAGGCGCTTCCCTAGACTTCCCAGGGCGGCCACAGAGCCCACCAGGAGAGGAAGAGCCACTCAGCCCAGGATCCTGCTTCCCACTCAGGGGAGCTTACAAGGTCTAGCCCTTCTCCATCCATCGAGGGTGGGGATTTCCTGGAACTAGCCTGAGGAAAAGCAGTGTTTAGAAGGGACCGACTGTCACGGCAGAGTCGAAGCACGCGCTGCTGGGAAGCTGGCTGCAAAGCTGGGAAGCACTAGAGAGGAGGGTGGAGGGTACTTGCCATGAACAGGCCCTTGGGATCCTCTGACAGCGCCGCAGGGACAGGGAGGCCTCGGTTCCCCTTCGGTCCCAGGGTAGCCTCAAGTGCAGTCTCGGGCGCCCACTTGCGGCCCGCTCACTGGGCCGTGCTTTGCAGCAGCTGCCCCCTCTTCCGAGGGTCACAGAAGAACTGTAGTTTCCTGGGGAGCAGTTTCACCTCCACGGGCATCGCCTCGTACTCCTCGCTGTCAATGCTGAAGGAGCCCCCCGTTCCCTGTGGAGAAGAGAGTATTCACAAGAGCCCGCGCCCACACTGGCCGGAATTCTCAGCACTAGAGCACCGGGAGCGGGTCGTTAGGGAAAAGGTCCTCCTCTCGGAGGATCTGGTCTGATGTTCTTTGACAAGAGTATTTCAGTGCCTGTGTCAGACACGGGGCTGGTTCTGGAAACAGCCCTATTCTACCACCATGAAGAAGGTTTCAGTGGCCTCTATCTCCTCCCGGAGTATTTTGGGATTTGTGAGACAAGGTTATCATTTTCAAATGCTTACTGTAAGACAGGGTCCCGTCACATCTTTAAGGAATTCATAGAACATACGTGTATGTCCTCCTCAGCCCTAATCGTTTTCTCAAATGAAAAGTGAGAAACAGCCAGTTCTCTGAGGAAAGCCATTACAGCCACTTGATGAGTCTCACGGTTCTTTAGGACTCGCTTAGCTTTACACCTAAGGTATAGCAACATTAATCTTACAGATTCTCTAAAACCCTTCTGAAACGCATGCATTTAATTCAGCATTTGCTGCGTTGAAACTATGGTGCCAGCCACCGTGGGGACACCTACCTTTTTGGACACCTTAGTTTAATAGCCACAAGTCTTCAGAGGCCACCTGCAGGAAGTTTTTTTCCGCTTATAGGTTATTCTTCTAAGCTTGGCATTTCCCAGTGCAGAAAAATTTACTGCCATCCTGAAAACTGCTTCCAGATCCTTTTTAAAAAATGTGAAGCTAGGACTTCCCTGGTGGCGCAGTGGTTTAGAATCCGCCTGCCGATGCAGGGGACGGGTTCGAGCCCTGGTCCGGGAAGATCCCAC
>NC_041218.1:13002241-13013539 GCF_002837175.3 Physeter macrocephalus
GCCCGTGCGCCACAGCTACTGAGCCTGCGCTCTAGGGCCCGCGAGCCACAGCTACTGAAGCCCCTGCGCCTAGAGCCCGTGCTCCGCAACAAGAGAAGCCACCGCAGTGAGAAGCCCGCGCACCGCAACGAAGAGCAGCCCCCGCTCGCCGCAACTAGAGAAAGCCCGCGCGCAGCAACAAAGACCCAACGCGGCCACAAATAAATAAATTAATTTTTTTTAAAAAAGTGAAGCTATAATCCACTATTAACATTTGCCAACTGGAGAATTCTGTGGGTAGAGTAGCTGTCTGCATAGTTTACATTCAGAAAAATAAAAGCTCGGGAGACCGAAGGATGACTTTACAGAACCTGGGCTTGACAACACCGGGAGCCTTCAGGAGCCCGGCTCTAAACCCGTGACTCGGAAGGGGCTTCTGTCATCTTTTCAGGTCTCCCTTAATGCAACCCAGAGCCTGGCACAGTGCTCAGCACGTACAAGGTACCTCAAAAAGGGTCTGTTAATAGGAAGGAGGGAGAAGGAAACAGGAAGGCAGACCAGGAGAGAACCACAAGCTCTGGGACAGCTCACCCCCGCTCACCTCAGGAAGAAGCAAAGTGCAGCGGCTGGCCTGAAGACACTCGGTGCCGTCAGCACGCACCTTGGGGTCTCTCACCTTTTTACTTCTGTTGGTACAGGAAAAAGCAAGCTTGGAAACCAGCGCTGGCAACTGCATTCGACCGCAAGAACATAGCAAGTTCTGCCAGTCTTTTGATGAGATGAAATAGATGGACTCATAATCTCTTGAACCATGGGGTTCTGTGAAGAATTATTCCCCCAGTGATTCTTGCTTAGTGTTGAGATACGTTCTAGATTGAGCAGGTTTATTTATTGCAGAGAACTGTGCCTGAAGTTAAGACTGATTTTTCTCTGAATTGTTTTTTTATTTTTAAATAGTTCCATGTATACCTAATTCCTGGGCTATTTAAAAATCTCAAATTTAAAAATTGGAATGAAATGAAATTCTTTAGAAAAAAGTACTAAACTTTTGATATTTGGTACTTCTTATGAGTCTATATTACTTGAAGGAGAAAATGTTTTATTCTAATTTAAACTAGATATTTATATGAACAACCAATCTTAGTAGTTCTTGAATGATTCTCCATATTGATATAAACAGTCTATTTAGCATAGTGCATCTTTACTTTGACTACATGGCTTTAGAGTAAAATTATCAGCCTGTCCGCGCGCGCGCGCGCACACACACACACACACACACACACCCGTGTATATACCCTTCAGCCAGTCAGGGTCAGTGGAAAAGGGGTAAAAGCTAATCTCAGAAAATTAGTCCATTCTTTATCATTAATTAACAAGAGTAATTCTTTCATCTATGAAACTTCATCCATTTTCTAAAGCAGCTTTACAATGTTCTTATCAGATACCCAGAGGAAACAGACATTGCTTGATTTCACTTCCTGTAGAGACCAAAAGGAAACCATGTTATTTCTGCTGCTGAACATGAGGACAGCAACAATGCAGAACATAATGACTTCGTCTAATTGAAGCAATATCTCCGGTTTTTCTTCCTGTTTTTGGATGTCAGTATTATGAAGGAGATTCAAATATAGCTGGTCCCACTGACCAGACTTTCAGTTAAGACACTGTGTGGCTTCTGGACCACCCTTCCTAGGAGAAGACAGCCTTTTCCCTTCTTCCGTTTACTACAGTTAAGTAAATCAAAGGCTGCAGAAACAGCTATTCAGCAACTGAAGAATTGGTACCAAAGGCAAGAAAAACACAAACTGACGAAAGACATTGTACTGCCGGTGCTGGTGCAGAGAATGAAGTAGCCATGGAGACCCGGCTGCTGCAGCAGAAATGTCTAATCCTTAGATGGGCACCAGAGGGGGCTCTGAGACAGAGCTCATAAAAAGCTGAGCAGATTCCCAGTTGGCATGGTAACACACAGCCTCCTCAGATGCTTTGAAGGCTGGCACAGGGTTGAGAGCATTCTTAACCAATAAAATTCTGTCAGAGGTAGGGCTTAACAAATCAGACAGGACTTGGAAGGGTATTTTGTAGTGGAAAAGGGAAAACAGCCTGGAAAATGTCCAAGGTACTTAATACCTTTTCATCAATGCCCTGGGAAGAGGGCAAGGTGGGCTAACATGAATGGTAGCTGATGCTGTGTAGTGCTTCACACTGAAAACGAGTTCTCCCACACAGTCCCTTGTATGAGACTCAAAAACAATCCTGAGATAGAGGTGATTATATCACACCATTCTATACAGAGGGAAAAGGATTCAGAGAAGGTAAAGGATTTGTCCAAGTCATAAGGCCAGTGAGTGGCAAAATCAAGATTTGTACCCAGTAGTTCTGACTCTGAAGCCAAAATTCTGGGCATGAGATACCACGCTACACTGAATCCTGTCATTTCAGTCGAAAGACAAAGATGGCTCCCATACTCTGATCTTCCCGAAATGAATGGGGAAGGCCAAAGTAGGAGAGGTACACTACACATGCCAACTCAAATGAAAAAAGGATGCTATGGTTCCCAAACCAGACAAGTCCTCGGTTGGATGTGTCTTGGAGTGCATGGGCACTCAGATTGGTAAAGTCTGAGAATACAGACTACTTAAAGCCTCACTGCCTACAAACCCCAGTCCACTTACCCTATAGTTATGAAGTCTCCTTTGCTGACCGTGCTGGGTTCCATGCAGATGTTCATAAAGTCTTCTTTGCTCTAAAAAGGTTAGGAAAGCTAAAATTAATGCTCTAAATTTTGGCTAATGCAGCCTGTTGCCCTCCTTTAGCCTTAGAGGGTCGCGGTTGGAGCTGTGTATTACGGAGGGGACTTTACTTTCAATGACGTTATCCTGAATATATCCTCAGTCCTTTTTTTTCTTTTTACATTAAGACCTTTACTGAAGTGGTATTTCCATACCATAAAATTCATCTCTATTGCTTGCTTGTTTTTTTCCTACATACGTAAGCTAGGTAAAAACTCAGGTTTGGAGGGCTGTCAAGTTCTGTCACTCGCTAATAATCATAGCTGTTATAGTCTCTAGGGTCCCCTCCCTGGCAGGCCAAGCTTTCAGCCTCTCCCAGCAAGCCTCCACCCTCACTGTACGTCATCATCACGCCGCACTGGCTGGATCAGCTTCTTGGTGGGGAGAGCCCCCAGGTATCTGTGTTTTTTTAAATGTTCTACATGCAAACTTGGTATGTGACCAGAGTTGAAGAGCAGCATTCCTTTTATGCCATGGCAATGTTTTTAAAACTCTACATTCCCAACCACAGAATGTTCTGGAAGAATGGAGCTACAAGGAAGTGGCTATAAAAACAGACTTGGTTCCTGTGCCACTCCCCACCCTCCCCCCGTCTCCCCACAATTTACCACCAGTTGGTGGCTAGCAGTACAGACCCGGCCCTCTGTAAATCAATCCCAACACTTCTGTGTCTGCTTCAAATAGAGGTCTGTTTATTTTTGGACAGCTTCAAAATCTGTAGCCCCAGGATCACCCCCAGGCCTCTGAGAGCTGACAGCCTGTGCCTAAGATTAAAGGGCACTACCAAAGCACAACTTTACATCTCAACTAGGAATTACAAAACATAGAGGGATAACTCTGCTCCAGGGTCACCTTTTGTTAAATGACTTATTGTCACCTATGTATCATGAACTCTTCTAAGTGCTAGGGTTGTGTCAAGGAATGAAAAAAACAAAAATTTCTGCCTACAAAGAACTTACATTCTACCAGAGAGAGTGGAAGGGATAAACAAAACACAACCATAATAAGATAATAAACTTCATGTATATTAGAAGTATGTTAGAGTATATCCGTATAAAAATAGTAAATTGTGGACTGTGTATGTATATCAGCATAAATGGCAAATTATAGAGTATATTAGAAGTATTATTAGAGTATATTATAAAAATGAGATAAAAGGTGGTATTGGTGGCATTTTCAGTATATGTGCTACCAAAGCAAGCATGATTGGTGGCGTTTTTAAAGAGGGGTCCAGGTAGGCCTCACTGACAAGGTAACCTCTAAGCAGACACCTGAAGGAGGTGAGGGCATTGTGGAAATCCAGGGCAAACTCTAGCAAACGTCACCTGGAGGGCCTGTTAAAACACAGGTCAGAGCTTATGGTTCAGTAGGTCTAGAGTGAGCCCCAAGAGTCTTCACTTCTAACAAGGTCCCAAGCGATGCTACTGCTGCGGACCCAAGGCCCACACTTTGAGAACCACTGGTCTAGGGAAGCGCAGGCCACACGGAGGGCACTGCCAGGGCAGGGGCCTGAGGTGGGAGCAGGCCTGACGCGGGAAAGAACGGCGAGGAGGCCAGTATGGCTGGAGCAGGGCGAGGAAAGGGAACGAGAGGAGATGGAATCAGAGGGTTCGGGCTCTGCAGCGGCAGGGCCTTGTGCACCCCCACGAGGAAGGTGGCCGTTAGGCTGAGTGAAGCGCGGAGCCACTGGAAGGTTCTACGCAGAGAAATAGGATTTGGCTTTTTTTAAAATTAGGATCTCTCTGGCTACTGTGTTTAAAGGAGAAGAAAAGGGAAAAGGGCGGGGAGACCCCTTAGGAACATATTGTAATAATCGGGCTAGAAGACGATGGTGGCTTGCATCAGCTGGCAGCGGACACTGCGAGACGTGCTGGCAACATTTAGAAGGTGAAGCCGCCAGGACTTCCTCTGAGATTTGAAGTGAGGAGAAACAGGAGCAAGATGTTTGGCCTGAACAATGACAAGGGTGGAATTACAATCAGCTGCGCTGGAGGAAGACTGAGTTCTGAGAAGGCAGGTTTCAGGGGGTGGAGGGGAAGACCAGGAGCTGGGTTGTGGACAGGCCAAGACTGAAATGTATCTTAGACATGGAAGGGGATAAGTAGATATACATACAAGTCAAGGATTTGACTTCTGTTAAGAGTGCAAGTGCGAAAATCAATGTGTTGCGCTACAATGACAGATTCAGTGAGAAAGCCTTATCTCAGTAGTGGCTGGAAAGGTACTTGATAAAATTAAAGATCCACTCATGATAAAAACTCTCAGCAAACTAGGATAGGAGTGGAAGGGGACTTCCTTAATCTGATAAAGGGTATCTACAAAAAACCCCATCAAACTCAAGAATGAAGCAGTGAAGCCTTTCTCTCTCAATCAGGAATGAGACAGGGACGCCTGCCATCACTGCTGTTCAGCACTGTACTGAGGCCCTAGCCTACGCGATAAGACAAAAGATTAGAAGAAGGTTAAGTATTTGAAAGGAAAAAATCATATCAATTGCACTATTTGCAGTTGAATCTATAGAAAATCTAAAGGAATCCATAAACTTAACATAATAAGAATTGTTAGGTTGCTGACGCAGCATCAATATAAAAAATCATTACATGTCCATCAACTAAATCAGATAGTTAAAAAAATAACAATTTAAGACATACTGTTTACAACAGTATCAAAAATTAAGATAACTAGGAATCTACCCAGCAAGACAAAATCTTAGAGAAAACTATAAAACTTCATTGAGAGACATTAAGAACCTAAATAAATGAAGATACACCATATGCAGACAATAGAAGAGTCAATATTGTAGAAATGTCATTTCTCCTCAAATTGATCTACAGGTTCAATGTAATGCTGATCAATATTATAACAGATTTTTATGTGGAACTTAATAAACATTCTAAAGGATTTATAGAAGTCGAAGAGCCAAGAACAGCCAAGAGACTCTTTAAGAAGAAAAACATAGAGGGACTTACTATAAAACTATAATAATTAAGAGAAACATAATATTAGTACAGATATAGAAAAATAGAGCAAAAGAATAGACTAGAAACATCTCCATGTATACAGATACTTGACATATGACAGAGGTTTACTGCAGATCAGTGGGGTGTCGGGGGGAAGGACATTTCAATAAATGGTGCTTGGACAACTGGCTTTCTATATGGAAAGAATATAAAACTGGAGCCTTACCTCCATCATTCACAAAACTCAATTATAGGTGGGAGTGCCTCTTTTTAAAATAAATATGGAATCATTTGCTGCAAATCATGTTAACCTGGTTTTTCATTTAATATACAATGAACATCTTTCCATGTCAATAAATATAGAGAGAACATTTTAAATACATGTACCAAAATGTATTTCTCATCAGTGGCCTGATTAGTTTGTTTCACATATTTTGCTATTATAAATACAGTGAACATAATAGCTCTGTAAGAGATCCTAATTTTCAAGCATTCCACACCCCTCAGGCCTCTTTCAGACTCTGAATGGGCTTTTTCTTAATGATAAATGAACATTTTGAGCTATTACATGGCAGCTTCATTGTCTTTGAATATTTTACTGCATTTGCTTTTATTTTTACAAAGAGGATAGAAAAAAAAATGAGTGTGCTGCTGCTAGTGATAAGCAGCACAGGATCATATACTTTTATAATTGGCACAAAGATAAAAAGCGCTCGGCACTCTGAATGAGGCTAATCTCGAGCCACAATCACACACATACTCACTGAACTCAATCCATTCATACCAATGAATGTCATCAGAGGAAAGAACAAGGTTAAAGAACATGAACAAAACACTGGAAGTACATATCATCAGGGATTGAGTATAAAGGAAATGTATAATTAGAAATCTTATCTTTCTTTTAAAAATTCCTCTTTTTAACAGTATTTTTTTAACCTTAATACATTCACTTTCACCAACATTTTCAGACTCTCTACATTATGTATCATCTGATTATTTCTGAAGCATAAATTTCTAGAAATATACTTAATAGGGCCAAGGGTATGATTACATTTCAGATGCTTAATATATACTGCCAAAATGCCTTGGAGGAAAAAGTGTTCCGATTTCTCTTTCCCTCAAGAAAACCTGACAGCCCATTTCCCTATCCACGCCAACAGTGAACACTCGCGTGCTTTTTAATCTATGGCAATTCAGTATTTAATATTTTAATTAGTATATCTTTGATACTGAGCCCTTTTTCTGTTTCTTTACCTATGAAATTCAGATAGAAGTTATATCTACCTGATAGTGTAGTTATGAGGATTACATGAGCTGACACTGTGTAAAATTCTTAGGACAGTGCGTGCTTATCATGTAGTAAATATAAGCGATTTTTTTCATGTTTATTTCCTTTGTGAATTTCTAATTATGCCCCCTGCCTGTTGTTTATATGAGTCCTTTGCCCATTTCTTATTGATTATCCTAACAGTTAAGTATAAAGGAAAGCTATTAACTCCTGGTATATCACATCCTAATATTTTTCCCAATTTGTCATTAAAAAATTTTTTTTAAAGGTTAATAAATTATAAAGGAAATCTAAAAAAGAGTGTCATTAAAATTTTTGTTTATAGTTTCTTTTTTATTAGAAGTAGACAAATGCATCAATATGATTTTTGGTTAGATGCCAGTCTTGGAAAGGCCTTGTCCTCCCAAGTTTATATTGATAATCACTTAAGATTTCACTCCAGTGTTTTTAATAGTTTTATTTTCTTACATTTAACCTTTTAATCCAACCAGAATCAATTTAGAAGGTGAAAAGAGCTATGTGATCCAAATGTTACACAATGGACATGCATTACCTTTATCATTAAAAAGCAATCCAGTACTCTGAATATTAATATTGGAATCAAGCTTCTCACTACCCTTGTCCCCCTCATTCATCTGACTACATTCATATGTTCAATTCCATGTGCCAGTTTTCAGACTGACCAGGTTAGTTGTGAACATACTACTTCGATTCACATAAAAGCTGAACATAATATTAGTCCCCGGTTAAGGAAAGCTTTCCTACTGGCATTCTCATTAACATAAACGACTAAAGTTTTCTCTAGACCAGGGGTCAGTAAACCCTTACTGTGAATGGCCAGATAGTAAATGTTTTAGGCTTTTGGGCCATTCAGTCTCTGTCACAACAACTCAGCTCTGCCACTGCCACGTAAGAGTGGCCACAGACAACACGGATATGGATGAATATGGCTGTGTTCCAATAAAACTTTACTTGTGGATGTTGAAACTTGAATTTCATATACTTTGACCTATCACAAAATATAATCCTTCTTTTGACTTTATTCTAACCATTTAAAAACGTAAAATCAGGGCTTCCATGGTAGCGCAGTGGTTGCGCGTCCGCCTGCCGATGCAGGGGAACCGGGTTCGAAACTTGAATTTCATATACTTTGACCTATCACAAAATATAATCCTTCTTTTGACTTTATTCTAACCATTTAAGAACGTAAAATCAATTCTCAGCTTGCAGGCTATAGTAAAACAGGTGGCAGACCAGTTTGCTAACCTCTGCTTTATTTCAAAACATTTTTAGCGTATTATCTATATCAGCGCTATCCGGGAGAGCTTTTTGCGCTACGGAAACAGTTTATATTTGCGCTTTTCAATATGGTAGTTGCTAGCCACATATGGCTATTGAGCACTTGTCAGGTGGCGGAAGTAATGAGTTTTAAATTTTATTTGTATTAATTTAAGCAGCTACGTGTGACTAGTGGCTACCATACTGGTCAGTGCATGTCAATAGATTGGACTCAATATGTAAAATAGATAGAGATGTTTGTGTGTATACATATATACATCTATATAAATGTAGATGTATACGTAGTTTTCTCTCCTGGAGACCTAAATCTACATATTTAATATAGTCATGAAAATAATGGATATTTACACAAGTAAAAGTTCCACAAATTTTTATTCCTGTGACAAATGGGATTAGGCTAACTCCATTGCTAAAGGCCTCTTGCCCTCAGTTCTCTCAGGCAGAAGGCTTGGTGACAGATACTGGATCAGAGCCCCTTAAGCTTTTATGCACCTCACTCACTGTTTCTTCTCATTGCTATTATTCCTCAAAGGCACCCCACATCCTCCTGTTCCTCATCCTTCCCTCTCTATCCCCACAGGGTAAAAATAAAAACACCAAGTTAGTGGAAGAGCATGTAGCCTTTGTCACTTTTTCCCAAATGCTTTTCTACTTAAAAAAAAAAAAAAAAAAAAGCACACTTACTGCCAGGTCAAGCTGACTGTTCCGGGTCGTGATGGACAGTTCAAGGGTGGACAGCTGCACTTCCTTCCAGACCTCTGGGCTCACCTCTTGGGGGGCTGTGTGAGTGCATTCGATACAGGTCAATGTCTCCCATGAACATCTCAGCACCACCACCACGGCCAGCTACCAGTGGCTCAGATGGCCTCCCAAGCCCATCTGCTGACCCCCGCCCCCCGCTTAGTTTTCTTTATCTCATACTTTTGATACACAGGTTAAAGGGCCAGGCTCAAATGGAATCTCTATGCCTGAGACATCCCTATAGAAGTAGCCACAATAACATAAAGGCTGGTGACAGAAAGGGAGTCACTGGGAGTCACAGCTGACACAGGCTGGCCCCATTCATGGGACACTGCTGCTGCTGTTTGGGGCCTGCACTGTGCACACAGAGGGCTGAGCTCAGGGGTGCTCGAAAGGCTTCCCCTGCTCTAGGAGAGTCGAACACTGAGGTGGGGTCTGCTTCAGGCAGGCCCGAGCTGCCCAGGGCTTTCAGTCGTCAGTTCCCGCGCAGCTCACCGTCCTGCGGCTGTACCCAGTAGGATGCGAGCCTTCGTAATATTCTCCTGTACAAAGAGGGCCGTGGGGGGGTCTCTTGTGCCCCGCTGGGAGGTCGCTCTGTAGGTCCCGTGTATGAGAGAGAGGCTTGATGAGTCTGGGGCCACTCCTTTCAATGTGAAGAGACAAAAACCTTTATCATGCAACACGATTCCAAACTCTTGGGGTTTCTCTCTACAAAGCATAGTATTCCACCCATATCTGCTTGAAAGCTAACTAGTAATCTCCTCTCATGGGATGAAATTATCTCTAATTTGGAGTGTGGAATCCTTAAGCTTTCTTTTCCTATTGAAGGCCTATAGGAACCCAGTGACTGCGGCCTCCATTGCTCTCCTAACACAGAGCAGAGGGGAGATCAAAGTGGACCAGCAACCAACCACTGCTTATACTTGTCCAAGAAAACCTCAGTATGAACAAGCATAGAGTCAGTCATCTGATACTTTGACTTAGAGATGGTGACACAAACATGAAATCCAGTTGTATCACATACCTTCTTCACTTCTGTTATCATATTCCACTCAGAGACCAGACTGGTTTAGTCCAGCCTCGAAATCCAGCCCAAAGCCTCTCATTCCTACTTCAAAGGCCAACATTCTCAACTCTAGATTTGTCTTCTTCCTGGCACCCTGAGTCCAGTGCCATCCTGGGTCCCATCAGTGTCCCCAGGGATGATGAAAACAACACCTTAGCCTCTCAGCCCTTGATGTCACCTCTAACTCACCATAGCCACGTCCCGGTCCTTATCAGTACCCGGAACTACTCCATCTTAGAAATCTAAAGCCCTGATATCCTACCATCTATTCACTTCCCATATTCTTCTGGTTGATTCTTTTGTGCCCAATGGCTCTTAGGGTGGACTACTCCCTTGTTCTCAAGTTTCCGTGGGGTGAATTACAAAAGAGTAACAATTCCAACTTCTCTCACTCCATCTCTTACTCCTTCCCAAGTCCAGAAAGACCCAACCCCTTCTCTTCTCACTCTGGAAGTGGCTGTCCTGCGGACTCACGCATCCAATGCTTCCTCACGCCGTGAGCTTACTTAGCAGTCTCTGCCCCGAAGGAGATGTTTTAAGTGGATAAATTCAATTTGGAGTATTAGGAAATCAGATTGTGACCACGTATCCAAGCTGTGTCCTTCACTCCTACTGACATTTATAAAGCTGGTATGTTGATTTCCATGTGCTTTGTTCCTGCATTTGGTTAGTCAGAGGAGGAAGAGAGGGGTGTGATTTGGGGGCCCGTGGAGACCCTAACCACACCAAGCTCTCAGTCGCACCGAGAATCCCAGCCCCTGACCGCGCCATTTGTCCTCAGGCCGACCAGATGAACAGTGGGTTACTTGACATCACTCTCTTTTCCCATGGCTTTTGGCCCTCGTGTCTTCTTTCTTCCATAATGTTTGCCCTGAAAAGCCCCTATTCTTGATCAATCTGTCACTAGGTGTCTGTACTTCTACATCGTGGCTCAATATTATTAGAAGGGGAAATAAAACACTCCTGCCGAGTACTGACACAGGGAAAATAATCACCCAAACGAGCATATCCATGTCAACAAATTCTTGGTCTAAGGTTGTCCATGCCACTTGATAATCCTTCTAAACCTATTTTCATCTTTCTTCAAAACTCCCCGTACCACCATCACCATCACCACCATCACCATCACCACCACCACCATCACCATCATCACCACCACCACCATCACCACCA
>NC_041218.1:13013772-13024102 GCF_002837175.3 Physeter macrocephalus
ACCATCATCACCACCACCACCATCATCACCACCATCACCACCATCATCACCACCATCACTACCACCACCATCACCACCATCACCACCTCACTTTCAAAAGATCACTTGCTTCCTGCACTTCAGTGAGAATATCAAGACATCAGTGAGAACAGCCTTACCTCTTTATAAATATGTTTTCATCTGTACCTCTTCTTTATTTCTCTCCTGTCTCAAGGAAAAAGGCATCCCTCCCCCATCCAAGGCTAGTCCAGGACTTTGGATCCCACTCCCTTCCACGTGCTTATGGAACTAGCTGAGTCAACCATGCTTTTTGTGTCCTTTCTCTCTTCTCCTCCCATTCTTTTTCACTTCTGCTTCAGGAAATAAAGACACAGATAGCTCTCCAATTAAAAAAACCAGAACACTCCAGTGGCCTCATATTTCTCACTAGCTTTTGTCTTTTTATGTCCTTCTCTTCAGAGTCGAGATCCTTGAGGTAGTGGCTCTACTGTCTCCGCTTTTGCTCCCATTTACCCCTGAACTTCCTTCAGTGCGGCTTCAGCTCTTCCACCCACGGGCTACTGAACCTTCAGAGGGCACTCACTTTCCTGCCTCTATTTAGACTCTGCCGTTGCTTCTGAAATCTCACTCTCTTCTTGAAATTCTCTCTTCCATCGGCTTCTATGTCGGTACTTCCTCCTGGAGTCTCTCTTAGCGGTTCCCAGGCATCGTCTCTGGCTCTTTAAATGAAGGCTATTCCTGGCCATCTATTCTCGATAGTAACTTCATTAAATCCATAGCTCAATGCCACTCATACACTTATGACATTTACATCTATTTTTTTTTAGCCCAGATCTCTCTGAATTCCAGACCGAAGTCACGACTGTATCGCCACTTGTCTGCACCACCAGTATGTTAAACTCAGTATGTGCCAAACTGAAAATTTCCTCTTTCTTCACAAACTTGATTCTACTCTAATATTATCAGCATTAATGGAAAACTCTAGTTACCAAACTCTAGTCCCTCAAACCAGAAATCTGGGAATACTACACGCTCCTTCCAACTTTTGAGGGCTGTACCTCTTTAATCCATCCTCTGTGGTCAATATTCACTGTTACCACCTTATCACCTCTCAACTGGATTACGTTAACAATCTTCTACCTGATGCCTTTGCCTTTAACTACCCATGTCCAATCTCTTATCCACACTGTTGCCAAACAATTTTTCTAAAGTGAAAATCTGCTCTTGCCACTCCCCTGCTTAAGACTCAATAACCCTCTAGTGCTTTAATGATAAATGTCAGATCCCACATCAAAACCTGCCATAAGCAGTCCTGACCTAACCCTCAAAGTCCCCTTCCCGCCATGCTACTGCATTGGCCATAATTAAAGACCGCGTTACACCACTGTGACTTCACACATCCTCACCGCTCCGCTTGGAATGCCATTTATCTAGTCCTGTATGTATTTCAAAATCTGGCAAAAGTGTCACCTTCCCTGGGCTGACTTTACCAACCTTCAGTCAGAGGTCAATGCCCCTCCTCTCTGCTTCCATCTTATTCTCCTCTCCACATTTCTCTCTTAGCACTTGCCAAACTGCTGATTTACTTGGACCTCACCCCCAGCACTTGAATACTTCTTGAGGGCAGGAAACCTGTCTTATTTGACTCTGCATTCCAAATATATAGCAGGGCTTGCCACACGACAGGTATGCAGTAATTGTTTGCTGAAGAAATGATGGAAACAGTTTACATGCTCCCAGATTCTACAACTTAAATATGTAGTTACTCTATTTCTTCCTGAATTCAATCCCTACTCCACCAATGTAATTATCCCCTCAAGCAACAGCAGTAATGCATTTTACTCACACAATTTGCCTTAGGTATAGAAAGTCCTTGGCGCCCCCCAAGTTCATTTTAATAATCATGTAGATTGGTTACCCCTAGTACTTTAATGATTTTGTTATCCCTCTGGAATTTATTTAGAAGGTAAAGGGAGCTATGTTTTCCAAACATTTTGCAATGGACATATATTACTTTTGTAATTCGAAAAACACTCGATACTCTGAACGTTAACATTAAAACCAAACTTTTCACTACATTCAAACTTCATCTGCCGATTTTCAGATTGGTCGAATTGTAAATATACTACCTTGATTTGCGTAAAAGCTGAACACAGTGTACAGTACACAGATTAAGTATGACTTTTCTATTAGCATTTTCGTTAATATACATTGTTGAGCTTTTCTCAGTGCCGGTATTTTTCACTGTATTGTCTACAGCAGCATGGCCTGATAGAACTTTCTCTGATGATGACAACTGTCTCTATACCTGTGCTGTCCAACACAGCAACCACTACCCACACCTGGCTAGTCTGAAAAAGCATAGTTTGAAGCACAAAGCATAGTTTGAAACCTCCTATATTATACACAAGCCTATATGATTAGATACAAAACTTCAATTCATTTCCAGATGCTAATATAGACACACTTGCAAATAGTTAATGAGATACAGGTCATTGTGTTCAAGGTTTTGTCTGGTAAGAGTGAGTGAATAGACAAAGGGAAGTAAAATACTAAAATGAAATTAAATATGGGCTTGGTAATGGAGAGGATAAGTTGGTAGACGAGAGGAATCACAACAGGAAAGCTTTCTGCATTTGTATATAAGTAAATACGCCCCATTTCAGTGTTGGAGCATGCCATATACATCTGTAGCAAGAAATTTCTAAAAGTTCCAAATACACACATCACAGAGGAACAACAAAATACCAGAGGTCAAGCTTCTACATTGTAAACTGTATTTACCTTAAGAGTGCTGAAAAAGTGGGCTACTTTGGTTTTTAGAGGCCCAAGATACCAGTACCTGAGAAAAACCAAGATAAAAATGTAATTAGAATATTGAAAGAACTATCAATGTGCTAGATACCATTCATGACGGATAATACATTAGAATTACACCTTTACCATGAGTGTCTGCTCTGGAGGCTCGGAGACTGTGGTTTAGCATAAAAAACAGTATTGCAGTAAGTTTTAAATCTGCATTTGAATACCATGTCAAACCGTACCTAATTAGGTATACAGCAGCTAGATCCTTGCAATCTACAAGGGATATATAATCAGAGTCTCCTTGAATCTCTAAATTCACAGGTATCACTGTAATATATACTTTCCACCATGGAATACAGTTGAGTATACATTCCAGATGAGTGGAGAGTGATAAAGCCACAATGAGAGGCAGTTGCTGGGTGCTGATGTATTACTCATGAGCTAAATGGCTGCATTCTGTACACCGTGTTCTCTCTCCCACACAAACATACAATTGAAATCTGTAAATCAGCATGATTTCACATTACTCGTGTTATGCAGCTTGAAAACGGCAAACGTGAAATCTGGGAATGAAGAGGGTCTACTTCATATTGCTAAATACCTAAAAGCTACCGAAGAGAAAAAGATGCCTAGCTGGAATTAGAAAAGTGGCATAAAGTAGATTTCTCTCTTAAAACTTATCTCTGTCACCTACCAGCCCATCTTAACTGCTCCCTATTTGTTCTGGATCAATATGTATTTATTTAGCACTTACTATGTATATGGAGGAAACGAAGCAATATAAAGAATATAAAATCCTTGCCTTTGAGGGCTCCTAATCTGAGAAAATAAGGCCCCCCAAAGTAACAGAAAACAACAAATAAATAAACATTTATATGACACGGTATAAACTGATCACTATTCATTGGTAAGGAGAGTCAAGAAGGCACAAGAAATCATTAAGGTCCTAAAATCATTGAAGCAGCCACATTTGCACAATGAATGATGCAAGAACAAAGTAAGGGCATAAGACCTAGAAACGTGGGTTGGATTTAGATACATGAAAGAGGGAAGGAAATCATTCTAAGCAGAAGGAGTAGTAAAAGTATGGGACACACTGAGAGTAACAGCCAGAGCAAAAGCTTTATTTAAAGCAAAGATACAGGGCTTCCCTGGTGGCACAGTGGTTGGGGGTCCGCCTGCCGATGCAGGGGACGCGGGTTCGTGCCCCGGTCCGGGAGGATCCCACATGCCGCGGAGCGGCTGGGCCCGTGAGCCGTGGCCGCTGAGCCTGCGCGTCCGGAGCCTGTGCTCCGAAAAAAAAAAAAAAAAAAAAAAAAAAAAAAGCAAAGATACACAACTCTGTAATGAGAGGTGCTGACGGATTAACTTGGGCCTTGAATGCCCAAATAAGGAGTTCAGCTATCCAGCGAGCAATGCGGAACCACTCTTAACTATTACCCAGGTAAGTACCCGATGCTATTAATGAGGGCTTTGACCATCTAATTTTTTTGTTTTTGTTATTTTGTTTCAAAGGTTACTCAATGATTTGCTTCTTTTCCCAGTTAGCCAGAAACACATCCCATCCAAGGCAGTTTATTTCTAAACTGCCTGCAGTTCCCTCCATCTGTATCAATAGCAAGTTCTGACGCGGCCCTTGCAGTCTTCCTGAGGCCAGCTAGGCACTGGTTCCTCGCATCCCGATTGTTTCTCCTCTCATGACACACAGAGTGACTCAGTGCATGGTCCTAGTCCAGGTATCACAACAACCAGAATTTTAAAATTCACCGCTCAGAAATCAAACAGAATATGGGCCCGCATGTGATATTCCTAAAGGGCTGACCTATGCCTGTACTCAATACATTTAGAGAGCAATTTGCTCTCATCAGACTTTCTCAGGGGAAACTAAGCAATTCCTCTTGGTAAATTGCTGGCATTTGAGATTACAAGATCAGACACAAAGATAACTTGTGGAATCAAGATAACCACGGCATACTTGCAAATAAAAGCTGTGAAATATTAAAGAACACAGTGTATGACATAACATAGTGATATCTCTCTTTTGACAGTCCACTGTCAGGAACTTCATTAGCAGGAATAACCAGTGAAACAAATGAGAGAGATTTCTGTAGGCACTTCCCTGGCGGTCCAGTGGTTAAAAGACTTCGCCTTCCAATGCAGGGGGTGCGGGTTCGATCCCTGGTCGGGGAGCTAAGATCCCACAGGCCACACAGCCAAAAAAACCAAAACATAAAACAGGAGCAATATTATAACAAAAATTCAATCAAGTTAAAAATGGTCCACATCAAAAAAAAAAAAAACTTAAAAAAAAAAGAAATTTCTGTAAAGAAAATGAGCAGGAATGCCTACAATGTGGAAGAGGGGTTTCTTGATAAAAGCTGTGTGTGAGATCAATCATAATTCATTTAAACCATACTCAAATTGTAAGCCCGTTTTCAAGAAGAGGTAAAGAAAAACTAACGCCCACCAGCGAGGAGGGAACCTCACACCACGTCTGCTCAGCCCCACCTCAGGAAGCCCTGCCCAAGCGGCCTCTCCATGCAACAGAACAGGACACACCCTCTTTCCGAGCCAGGAGCCTATTCTACACGATGAATTCTCCAAAAATAAGCCCGTTCGCATGAAAAGCCAGCGGCGGCCCTCTAATCACCTCCTCCACAGGACTGTTTCTTCCATCTCCCAACATAGCCAGGCATCTGCCTTTCTTCCTCCTCTGAAAGAGGCGGCCTGGGGTCTGTGGATCTGCTAGGCTTTCAGAAAGAACACCTCTCGTCGGGGCGGGGTGGGGGGGATCTTCCAACCAGGGTTGTGAAAGCTCCACGAGGCTGTGGCCGCAGCGGTGCCTCTGACTTGGTACCCAGCTAAGGAGGCCGCGGGAGGAGAGGCCATCCAGTGCCCTCCGGGCTACCGTGGCCTCACCCACGCTCAAATACGACATCTAGAAAGAGAGATGCACGCTGCTCCTCTTGAGCTTCCACCAAGCTAGCGTGGAGGAAACCGGAAGTCTCCGCAGCCTCTCTGCACGTAAGAACTTAAACCTCTGCCTCTGTTATTCACACATAATTCAACCGCACTAACTCCTAGGTCACTACATATTGAAACCGCAAAGACAGGGATAGAATAAGAAGGTGTCTTAAAATCACCCCACGTTAATACAGTGCCCCTTTACTTGCTAACTGAGACGCCAGCATCTCGGAAGGATCCCCATCGAAGGCCGGTCAGTGCAAACACAGGCTGTTCCTTTTCACCCTGGAAGTTAAACACATTTAATTTAAATTAATGACGACAATAACTTGGAACTCTCTACAGGTAGGTAACCAGCAAACGTTCATGGCCTACGTTTCATCAAACCAAAATTCTAAAAGGGATGTTCCAAATTTAAGAAATTAATTCTGGGAGTGCTCAGTAAAAGTACTTAAACCGTCCTGTAAAATGAAGCTAACTTTTATGTATTTGGCCTCATGAATCCGCTGGCAAGAAAACATAGTATCATACTTCAGACTGTAACCATTATGCTGATTCTTGGACCAATTAGTCGGGTCAGCCAGAATTTCTTCTCTCTCTTATACTTGTCCAAGGCAAAGATAAGTTAAGCCTGCGTTCTCTTTGGAGGGCCAAGAGCTATCAAGGAAGATCGGCGTCCTGGTACGTACTCCAGAATGTTTCACTTGGATATCTGAAAATACAGCCAGATATCTGTCATAACAAATCAGGATGAAAAGTGATTTGGATTTAGTCCAGTGCTTTATGGCCAAATACTGCATATTATAATCAGCAAGCTTCTAATAAATCAGTGAGTTTATTTAGCAATATATAGGAAACACACAATTGAGCCACTGCCTCCAAGGGTTTACACTTCATGATGGGCTTTCCTATATGAAAATATATACACCAGGATTCTGAAAGGGACTTTCCCGGTAGCTCAGAATCGCAGCTAAAGCCCAAGGGTACCCACATTCTAAAGAGAGCTGCCAAATGCCAGACACAACTCCACAGAATCTGCTAAACAGGCACAGAACCAGCTCGGTTTCCACCATGCCATCATTAGAACCAGTGTAAGCAGAAGATTAGGAACTGGAGGAGAATCCTTGGCACTGTAAGTTGTTGGCCTAGAGAAAGCGTCTAAGTCTTCTTAGGAGAGGTAGTCCTTCCCTGCTCAGTCCCACTTTCACTCCTGTTCCCGCCACACTGAAACAAGTGAGGGTTTTCTAGGCAAATCACACATGAATAGGGCCAGCCTACCAGTAAAAGACACTGGCCTCTCATTCCTTGGTTGTGTATCTGTTGAAGCAGATTTCCTTTTCTGCTCTCTCCACCTGCTTAAGCAAGAGAAGAAGGAGCTAGAGGGAAATGGCAGAGCAAAGAGGTGATGGTAAGGTAACCCACTGCTGGCACAGCAAGGATGTATTAGTCTCCTGGGTGCCTGGTGCATACTGTGGAAGACAGCAGGGCTTGAGCCATCCTGACTATACTAAGCTAATCATTCATTCATTCATTTTTTTTTTCATGAATCATCATTAACGGATATATATTATATATTAGGAACTAATGATAAAAAATGTCCTCAAAGAGCTCAAGGTATAATGGGGGGTAGAAAGACACAGACAATAACAACACAATGCAGTAGGTTCAAAGAACAGAGATGTGTATCAAGTATAATGAAAGTACAGAGCAGGTGCAACTGTATAGTGAGTGAGGGAGCCAAGGAGATGGATGGTCAGGGAAAACACAATGTAAGTTTTTACGACAAACCATAAATTTTAAAGAATAAGGTAAAATCTGAACAGACTGATTACTACTAGTAAGGAGACTGAATCAGTAGAAACCTCTCAAAAAACAAAAGTCCAGGACCAGACAGTTTTACTGGTAGATTTTACCAAACATTCAAAGGACAATTAATACCAATCCTTCTCATACTCTTCCAAAAAACAGAAGAGGAAGGAATTCTTCCAAACTGATTTTCTGAGGCCAGCATTACCCTGATACCAAAACCAGACGAGGACAATACAAGAAAACAAAATTAGAGGCCAATATTCCTGATGAACATAGATGCAAAAACCCTCAACAAAAGATTAGCAAAGCAAACTCAACCATACATTAAAAGGGTCAGACACCATAAATCAAGTAAGATTTATTCCACGGATGCAAGGATGGTTCAACATCTTCAAATCAGTCAGTATGATATGCTACATCAACAAAATGAAGGATGAAAATCATATGATCATTTTACTAGATGCAGAAAAAGTAGGTGATAAACTTCAACACTGATTTATGATAAAAACTCTCAACAAAGTGGGTATAGAGGGAACATACTGCAACATAATAAAAGGCCATATATGACAAGACCATAGCTAACATCCTACTCAACAGTAAAAAGCCTTTCCTCTAAGATCTTGAACAAGAAAGATGCCTACCCTTACCACTTTTATTCAACATAGTTGAATTGGAAGTGTTAGAGCAATTAGGTAAGAAAAAGAAAGTCATCCAAATTGGAAAGGAAGAAGTAAAACTATCATGATTTACGGATGACATGACAGAACTAATAAATTCAGTAAAGTTGCAGGATACAAAATCAATACACAAAAATCTGTGGCATTTCTATAAACTAATAACAAACTATCAGAAAGAGAAATAAAGAAAACAATCCCATTTACAATTGCATCAAAAAGAATAAAATATCTAGGAGTAAATTTAACCAAGGAGGTGAAATTGAAAACTACAAGACATTAATGAAACAAATTGAAAATGGGAAGATAGTCTATGCTCCTGGATTGGAAAAATTAATGATGTTCAAATGTCCATACTACCAAAAGCAATCTACAGATTCAATGCAATCCCTACCAAAATTCCAAAGACATTTTTCAAAGACATAGAACATATAATCCTAAAATTTGTATGGACCCACAAAGAAACCTGAAACAGCCAAAACAATCCTGAGAAAGAAGAACAAAGCTGGAGGTATCACACTCCCTGATTTCAAACTATATTACAAAGCTATAGTGATTAAAACTGCATGGTATTGTCATTAAAAACAGACACATAAATCAACAGAACAAAGAGCCCAGAAATAAACCCACACATATACGGTAAATTAATTTATAACAAAGGAGCCAAGAATATACAATGGGGAAAGGGCAGTCTCTTCAATAAATGATGCTGGGAAAACTGGACAGTCACATGCAAAAGAATGAAACTGGACCACTATCTTACACCACATAAAAAGATTAATTCAAAATGGATTAAAGACTTCAATATAAGACCTAAAACAATAAAGCTCCTAGAAGAAAACATAGGGGGTAAGCTTCCTGACATAAGTCTTGGCAATGATTTTTAAATCCGACACCAAAGGCAAAAGCAACTAAAGCAAAAATAAATAAGTGGGGCTACATCATACTAAAAACCTCTGTTCAGCAAAGGAAACCATCAACAAAATAAAAAGGCAACCTACTGAATGGGAGAAAATGTTTGCAAATCATATATCTGATAAGGGGTTAATATCCAAAATATATAAAGAACTCATATAACTCAATAGAAAAAAAAAAAGCAATCCACTTGAAAAATGGGCAAAGCATGGAAACAGACATACTGATGCCCAGCATCATTAATCATCAGAGAAGCGCAAATGAAAACCATAATGAGGTAACACCTCACACCTATCAGAATGGCTATCATCAAAAAGACAAGAAAAAACAAGCGTTGTTGAGAATGTGGAGAAAAGGGAAACGTTGTGCTCGCTGGTGGGAATGTAAATTGGTGCAGCCACTATGGAAAACAGGATGGAAGTTCCTCAGAGAATTAAAAATAGAGCTACCATGTGATCCAGGAATTCCACTTCTAGGTATTTATCCAAAGAAAACACAGACGTTAACTCAAGAGATATATGCAACAGACACCGCAGAAATACAAAGCATCGTAAGAGACTACTAC
Organism: Physeter macrocephalus; assembly: GCF_002837175.3. Taxonomy (NCBI): domain Eukaryota; kingdom Metazoa; phylum Chordata; class Mammalia; order Artiodactyla; family Physeteridae; genus Physeter; species Physeter macrocephalus. The sequence goes on from NC_041218.1 coordinate 13,023,505, forward strand.
AAGCAACTCTATGCCAATAAAATGGACAACCTGGAAGAAATGGACAAATTCTTAGAAAGGTAGACCCTTCCAAGACTGAACCAGGAAGAAATAGAAAATATGAACAGACCAATCACAAGTAATGAAATTGAAACTGTGATTAAAAATCTTCCAACAAACAAAAGTCCAGGACCAGATGGCTTCACAGGTGAATACTAACAAACATTTAGAGAAGAGCTAACACCCATCCTTCACAAACTATTCCAAAAAATTGCAGAGGAAGGAACACTCCCAAACTCATTCTATGAGGCCACCATCACCCTGATAGCAAAACCAGACAAAGATACTACAAAGAAAGGAAATTACAGACCAATATCACTGATGAAATTCTCAATGGTGAAAAGCTGAAAGCATTCCCTCTAAGATCAGGAACAAGACAAGGATGCCCATTCTTGCCACTACTGTTCATCATAGTTTTGGAAGTCCTAACTACGGCAATCAGAGAAGAAAAGCTACGGCAATCAGAGAAGAAAAAGAATAAAAGGAATACAAATTGGAAAAGAAGAAGTAAAACTGTCACTGTTTGCAGATGACATGATACTATACACAGAGAATCCTA
>NC_041218.1:13024689-13052902 GCF_002837175.3 Physeter macrocephalus
TGAAAATGACTATACTACCCAAAGCAATCTACAGATTCAATGCAATCCCTCTCAAATTACCAGTGGTATTTTTTTTTACAGAACTAGAACAAAAAATCTTAAAATTTGTATGGAGACACAAAAGACCCCGAGTAGCCAAAGCAGTCTCGAGGGAAAAAAACGGAACTGGAGGAATCAGATTCCCTAACTTCAGACTACACTATAAACCTACAGTAATCAAGACAATATGGTACTGGCACAAAAAGAGAAATATAGATAAATGGAACAGGATAGTAAGCCCAGAGATAAACCCACTCACCTACGGTCAACTAATCTATGACAAAGGAGGCAAGGATATACAAGGGAGAAAAGACAGTCTCTTCAATAAGTGGTGCTGGGAAAAGTGTATAGCTACATGTAAAATTATGAAATTAGAATACTCCCTAACACCATACACAAAAATAAACTCAAAATGGATTAAAAACCTATATGTAAGACCAGACACTATAAAACTCTCAGAGGAAAACATAGGAAGAACATTCTTGATCTTTTATGACCCACCTCCTAGAGTAATGGGAATAAAAACAAAAATAAATAAATGGGACCTAATGAAACTTAAAAGCTTTTGCACAGCAAAGGAAACTATAAATATTTGCAAATGGGTCAACGGACAAAGGATTAATCTCCAAAATATATAAACAGCTCATGCAGCTCAATATTGAAAAAGCAAACAACCCAAGCAAAAAATGGGCAGAAGACCTAAATAGACCTTTCTCCAAAGAAGACATACAGTTGGCCAAATACCTCACACCAGTTAGAATGGGCATCATCAGAAAATCTACAAACAACAAATGCTGGAGAGGCTGTGGAGAAGAGGGAACCCTCTTGCACTGTTGGTGGGAATGTAAATGTATATAGCCATTATGGAGAACAGTATGGAGGTTCTTTAAAAAAACTAAAAATAGAATTAACATATGACCCAGCAATCCCACTACTGGGCATATACTCTGAGAAAACCATAATTCAAAAAGACACATGCACCCCAATGTTCACTGCAGCACTATTTACAATAGCCAAGTCATGGAGCAACCTAAATGTCCATCAACAGACGAATGGATAAAGATGTGGTACATATATACAATGGGATATTATTCAGCCACAAAAAGGAATGAAATTGGGTCATTTGTAGAGACGTGGATGGACCTAGAGACTGTCATACAGAGTGAAGTGAGTCAGAAAGAGAAAAACAAATATCATATATTAACGCATATATGTGGAACGTAGAAAAATGGTACAGGTGAACCGGTTTGCAGGGCATAAATAGAGACCCAGATGTAGAGAACAACCTATGGACACGACACCAACGGGGGAAAGTGGTGGTGGGATGAACTGGGAGATTGGGATTGACATATATACACTAATATGTATAAAATGGATAACTAATAAGAACATGCTTTATAAAAAATTTTAAAAATAAAAAAAGATACATGCGCCCCCATGTTCATTGCAGCACTAATTATAATAGCCAAGATATGGAAACAACTTAAGTGTCCATCGACAGATGAATGGATAAAGAAACTGTGGCATGCACACCACACACACACGTGCACACAGACTCAGTAATATTATTTAGCCATAAAATAGAATGAAAACTTGCCATTTGGGACAACATGGATGGACCTTGAGGGCACTGTGCTAAGTGAAGTAAGTCAGAGGAAGACAAATACTATATGATCTCTCTTATATGTGAAATCTAAAAAAAAACAAAAAATAACAACAACAAAGAAAACAAGCTTATAGATGATACAGAAAACAGATTGGTGGTTGACAGAGGCAGGGAATAAGGGGTGGAATTTTTTAATGCAATCTAACTATGTTTTTTGATCCAGCATTTATATGTATGTGTATCTGTATCTATATCTATATCTGTATAATTCCTGGATTCATTCTTTTATCTATTCATTATAATTTTTGCAGATCTACCTAGGAGGTTCCCAAGAGTGAGCTAAGCATTATATAGTATTGAAAGAGAAGGAACAAGGCTGAATCATACAGTACTGGACTAGGGAAGATGCATGCTAATTAAAAAAAAAGAGAGAGAGAGAGAAATCAGGTCCCTTGAGGAAGGACACTATATTACAGTAATAAGTGCATACTATAGTGATTTCCCCAGTCCTTCCCCAAAAAGGAAAAATAAATAAAAGCACCTAGATTGGGGAGGGTGGGAAGAAAGTAGAGAGAAAGAAAAGAAACGAGGAGAAAGGGTGCTCTAGCCTAAGGGAGAGAATTAACACTATGTGAATAGTTTGCTGTATCAATGGGAACATTTCCCAAATGTTTCTTAAGATGTTAAGTGTTACAGCTGATGATGATGATGATATGATGATGATGATGATGATGATGATAGAAGATTCCATGTTGAAATAAGTTGGGAAATATCAAACTTATTTGGTTTGAAAGAAGTTATGTTTACTGCAATTCTTTTTAGAGTCTTTAATATGTTAATGTACATTATAAATTTCCAAAAGAAGAAATACAATATACAGCTTTCCTGAGTTGTTAACTGTTCAGCCCTTCTCTGGAAAGACATCTTGCATAAGTAATATTCCTTAGGGAAATGCTGTTCTAAAGCATGTAGCGGAAGCAAGAAGTGCTGAGCTAAGTACTCAAGATTTCCTGACTGGTGCTCTAAAACCATTTTCCCTTTCTTCATGTAGGGGGAAGAATTTTGGGACTCTTCTGTTGAGATTAACCAAAAAGCCTTGCAACCTTAAGGTTCCATGGAATTGAGTTGCTATGTTCCAGCAAGGGGTAGGAAAGGAGTGTGAAGAATGTGAAGAGTCTAGAAAAGCAGATGGGCACGGAGCCCTCAGGATTCAGCAGAGGCCTGAGGGTCAGTAGTGGAGACACTGGTCCCAGTTGGAGGACACACAAGCACAGGAAAAATAAGCAAGGTCAGCTGAACAGAGTGGAAGCCAACAGACAAAGCACCACTGTATCTTAGGCCAGTGAAGTTCTAGGCGATAGTCAGATTATGAGATGGAGAGATCAGAAAACAAGAACAGATACTGTACAGAAAGACAGGCACACAGCCAGATCTTAGCAGCAAAGGAGATAAGCTGCTCCAAGTCAGAAGCTCCCCTGACTCAATAAATCCCTGCGGGGAAATGGCCTCAGGCTCTGCAGAGGAAAACAACTGGGAGAGCTGGTTGGAACAGAATTTAAGGAACAGCGACAAGAAAACGATCCTGGTCAACTAGACAAGTGCCCGAGCTATGGATTTTAGGGATGCCAGATGAAGAAAAAGAATCAAGGCAGAAGCAGCTCAGGAGCAGCTCTAAGCACCGTCGTATGAGAATGATCAGAGCTGGGGCTTTAACAGAAGGAAGCCAGGAATGAAAGACAGGGGGAAGGGGGAGAGTCTCACTCTCATCACCTCCCCTATCTTCCTCATTTGGTTCTGGGTTGGCAGAGTCTGAGTCCAACTGAGAGACCAAAAAGAAAGAACTAGGAAGAATTCCATAAATCTTTAGAGTAGTTACTTTAAAGTCAAGTTCCATGCATTGTAGATGTCCACATGGGAAAACTGCCCTTTAAAAATCATGTGACAGGGCTTCCCCGGTGGCGCAGTGGTTGAGAGTCCGCCTGCCGATGCAGGGGACACGGGTTCATGCCCCGGTCCGGGAGGATCCCACGTGCCGCGGCGCGGCTGGGCCCGTGAGCCATGGCCGCTGAGCCTGCGCGTCCGGAGCCTGTGCCCCGCAACGGGAGAGGCCGCGACAGTGAGAGGCCCGCGTACCGCAAAAAAAAAAAAAAATCATGTGACAGGCCAAGAGTGATCCCACCTAGACAAAGCAGTGAAGGAAAAAGCAATGGACTGTAAGACAGAAAATCCTTATTCTACTTCTGTCTACAGCACAACTAGTCATATGATCAGATAACCCTTTTTAAAAAATCTGTCCAGTGAAGATACTAATACACATCTTGCCTCCCTCGCTAAGTTAGAAGTCCTAAGGAGATGCGAACTCACACTATACAATGAAAACATAAAGCACTATTATAGCTTCCAAGGACTATTTCTTTTATTTTTGGAGAATCTTCCATTATATGTTTGTGTTTCAGTTTGTTTTTTAAAAGAAGAGGAATCTGGTATCAGGCCTCATCTGCAATGCTTTTCACCACATTCTGAAAGCAATTTCCAGAAAGAAAGAAAAAAGAGAAGACAAATTCAGCCTAGCTGGGCGCCTCAGAAACTACAGTAGAGGCTACTGTACTATGTTTTCTAGGAATTGATTTTAAAAGTTTTCTGCTTCCTGGGGTGTGTTACCAATATACAGAGCCTGTGGTAAATTTGATACTGGTTTCATCAATTCACAGAATCAGTATATTTGAAAGAAAAAGATAAAGGAGACAAGAGACATTTAAATGCAAGCACAGTCAAGAATGTTCATTTAAATCCTAATTACTCTGGAATGTATTGCTTCTCACACATAAATAAGAAGCAGTAAATCACTCAGTTATTAAGAGATCTACCCTGATTCACTCCTCTGACAGCAACAATACTTTAAAATAATGGATGCTGATCTGTAGTCTCTTTTCCAGGCTAACGTTCCTTTCAGCACATTTTGTGAAAACGATTAAGCTTTATTAGATGTTAAAGAATCAACTGCAACTTAAATCGCTTTTATCCTGACCAACAAGGTCATGGTGGAGAGTCGAGATATCACTGCATAAAGCACAAAGGAAAATAAAACGGAAATGGGTTGCAAGCTCACGAGTTCATCAACCTTAAACGTGCATATAGCAAATGCCATATAACTAGAACGACATTTTAGGATTGAAGTTTGGAATCATGACACAGTACGGAGGCTTCTTCCACAGATACTTGGAAACTTGCATGAATATAAAATGTGCATAGCCTTTGGAGGACAACCTGAAGGTAGCTGGTATATTCTAAGGCTAAACCTGAGTAAAGTATGCAGGATTCACTGTTTATAGGATTATTTGGCTTTATGGTTCAGCCTTCTTAGGAACCTGCCTTTTCCAGGGGGAAAAAGAAGAAATTTAGATGAAGAAGGAATAGATACTTAACTACCATCAAGCGAGAATATCTTTTTCCTAGCAATTAAACCCTTTTTAGAGAGAAGATTCTGATCAGGAATCAGGAATGGCTATTGGGTCTTCTTCCCACCAAAATTTTAATATTGGTAAGTTGTCAAACCAAAAAACCTTTTATACGTGCAATGAATACCATATTTACCTCTCACCCAGCTTCACCAGGCCAACATTTCCCCACATTAGCTTTATCTCTGTGTGCATAGTTTGTAGTATTGTTAAATCATTTGCAAATAAACTGCAGGCTTCATGACCTTTCACTCCTAAATATTTCAGCATGTATCTCCCAAGAACAAGGACATACACAGACATAACCATAACACCATTGTCACTCTCAAGAAATCTCACACTGGCATATAACATCTAATATATCATCCATATTAAAATATCTCTGATATCTTTTACGGCTGACACTGTTTTTCATTTTTCCAGTCCAGGATCTTGTACTGGACTTCATTATGATATTTCTTTAGTTTCCCTTAATCTTGAACAGACTATCTTTAGATTTCATGACATTGACATTTTTGAAGAAGCCAAATCAATGCTTGTTTTTAGAATGTCCTACAATTTGGATTTGATTGTTTTCTCATTATTAGATTCAGTTAGATTAAGACTAACGTTTTTGGTAGAAAACTACATAGGTGATGTTGTATCCTTCTCGATATATCACATCAGGAGGCAGATAATGTCCATCTGTCCCATTATTGGTGATGCTATTTGATCACCTGGTTAAGGTGGTGTATGCTAGATCTCTCTACTATAAAGGTACTTTTTCCCTTTGTAATTATTAAGTAACTTGCGATAATTTGAGACTGTGTGGATATTTGTGTCTCAACGACCTTTTATCCAATGTGTATAGCATCCATTGATGATCCCTGTTTGAATTAGTGATTTCATTAGTGAGTGCCAAATGGTAATTCTCTAACTCTGTTGTATCTTATACATTTATAATTTGGCAATTCTTCTGTAACATAAGTATAGATTCATAGATTCATCATTTTTATTTAATGTATTATAAGCCACTAGCATTATTCTTTTTGATGTTCAAGCTATCCCAAAATTGGCCAATAGGGTACCATCAGGCGGGCTCCTATTTTGTGTTGCCTTCATTAGTTTTTGATTAGTTCTTTGCCTTATTCTTGCCCTGCCTCTGAAAGACATCTTTTCACAGAATCCTGTTAAGTTTTATTAGGGAATGGTATTTAGAGACCAAAACTGGATGTCAGATATGCTCATTGTTGTTGGGTGTCACTGCCTTTAGGCCCCTTCAGTGGGCAAAGCGAGCAAATATCTTTCTAGAATAATTCATGAGTTCATCTACAAACCGGTAAGAAAATATTAGACAACCCAATAGAAAAATGGGAAGTTCTGCTCCTCTCTAGGATGTAGGAAGCAACAAAGAACATTGTTCCCACCCTAAAAATGAGAAAAAGCCTGATAATCTACAGAATCATAATTATTCTTAAGCCCATCAGAGAGCTGACAATGCAAGAAAACCAAGTAACCTGAATTCCAAAGAGAAGGCCCTCCAAAAGACAGATGGGTCACGAGAAAGGTTTCACCTTTGGCAGAGCATGAGATAGAGGGGTGGCCACCATACAAACAGGTGAGACGAAATGAGGTGCTGTCCTAAGTGCGTTATATTTATTGGCTCTTTTAATACTCAAAACAACCATATAAAACAGAAGAGTTACTTGTGGGCCAAAGGTAATCAGAGGAACTAAAAATCATGATACAACTATACTAAGAGGTGATACAGAGGACTTCTGATAGGCCAAGAGATAAGGTCTAAAACTGATAAACCAAAAAGTAGTATTATATGCTTAAACTGAATTATACACCTAAAAATGGTTCTGATCGTAAATTTCATGTTTTGTGGGTTTGTTTTTTTTTTAACCACAATTTTAAAAAGTAGCATCACGAGCATTCTAATTAGTGATAACTAGAACAAACAGGTAAAATTATCTTCTCTGGGGGGTTATACTTCAGATAGGAAAGGGTAAGAAGAGGGACAGTTGTTTTCCTTATAATCTTATTTGAACTACTACATTTTTTTTAAAGTGTGTATTACTTTGTTAATTTTTTCAAACTGATGAAAAGATCTTACCTTGATCTGTAAGACATCAAGTGGAACTGTCTCTCCTTTCACAATGGCAAGTGTAGCATCTGTAATATGTCTAAAAGATAACAAGAAGGAAATGATCATGTTGTGAAAAATAAGCAACATCTCCCCCAACACACACACACAGACACACACACAACCACACTCCTACCCAGAGTACTAACAGCTAGGTCAAGAAAAAGACAAATTCCTTCAAAATACTCCAAGAAAGCAGAACAAAGGTGTATAAAAGAATTACTGATACAACTCTAGTGGAAGGCTCTGATACAGACTCAAAGAGAAGGCTTTGGCAAAGAGAAATTTATACAAGGCACCAATCATTTATTTACCTCACATTTATTGAGTCTCTACATAGTGTCTGACTTTTATCGCTGGAAAATATGATAAATAATAATACAACATCTTTCATTCATTGTAAGAGAATGAAAGTCAAGCACTTCAAAAACCATATTCCTTTTTACTCTAATAATCTGAAGGATAGCTAAAGGACAGGATTTGCTGGAGTTATCTTAGCAAAATATAATAAATCCCCAAAATATACACATTAACTCCAATGCTTGGATTACATTCTGGGTTCCCTAGGAAGCAAGGTGAAACTTAAGGAACAGCCTACTTTACTTTCTCATATTTCTCTATCAACATATCTTTATCCCATTTTCCCTCCAATACAGTTGCTATCTGAGAAGTAGGTAGAAGTTTAGAAAATGAGATTCAATTTAGGAGAAAGCAAGACACAGGATCACCAGTTTAGATTAATTTGATATGAATACATTAATTTCAAAGGAAGTTATTAGAAAGAATCCTAAAGTTTTGTGCTTGCTCTGAGTAGCACCTAGCACATTAAGAGGTTTAAGAAGTGCTTTTGAGAGGCTGACCTTTAAAAAATGTTCCAACTGAAAAATGCCTTTTTCTATTAATTTTTTTTCAAAATTCCTTGGCAGAAGATGGTTAAAATGCAACCTTAAATTTATCATTCTCCAGCAATAATTGAAAGTTCTAAATAAAGCAGCACTGTAGCACAAAACAGCTATTTTTTAGGATTATTTATCTACAACATTCCAAATTCAAAATTCTTTTTTCTTTTGTAGTAATTATGGTACAACAAATCTTGACAGCAATGCAAAAAGCAAAGCCTTGTTCTTTTAAGTAGCCTCAGGCATCTGCCATGTTAAGAGGTCTACAAAATTATGAACCCAGGGCAGACTGACTTAATTATCTAAGAGCCCTGGGGCATGCTTATAAATTAAGTTTTATAAATCTTTAAATTATAAATAGAAGCAGCAACAACATTAGTTTAACTACAGGGAAAATCAGCTCCTAAAAAACTGAAGGCTATCTAAGACCTTGAGGGCAGCCACACTGCACAGACACTGGCTTTTGGATAGGTGAGGCGTTCTCTAAGGGACATGTCCTACCTCGGCATCACCGGCATATCTGGTAATGCTGGCAAGCAGTTCTAATAATCTATACTGACAGGGGGAAAGACTAGCTATCTAAAGTAACCAAGACTCAAACCAGATAGGATTTGTCTCAGATAAGAAAAAAGGTTTAATTCATTGTTTGTCATAGTTATAGCCCCTCAGAAATTCTAAACTGGGAAAAAAAATATGGCAAACTGAAATGCCACATTAGGCTGCAGTATAATTGGTAAAGAGTTGAACACTCCCCATCAAACTAAGGCTTGAAGCATGAGATACAATTTAATAAAGGCCTGATATATGTCTACGCTTATGCCTGGTGTTTGATATATGGGGCAAGGTTTTTATCTAAAAAAAAAAAAAAAGTTAAAAGATAAAAGATGACTCCTAAAACTACAACAGCAAAAATAAATCCACAAAACCAGCCTATTCAAAATCCCAAAGCAGAACTGGACAGCCACATGCAAAAGAATGAAACTAGACCACTAGCTTACACCATACACAAAGATTAGTTCAAAATGGATTAAAGAATTGAATGTAATAAGATGTGAAACCATTAAACTTCTAGAAGAAAACATAGAGGGTAAGCTTCTTGACCTAAGACTTGGCAATGATTTTTGAATCTAACACCAAAAGCAAAAGCAATAAAAGTAAAAATAAGTAAGTGGGGCTACATGATACTAAAAACCTTCTGTGCAGCAAAGAAAACCATCAACAAAATGAAAAGGCAACCTATTGAATGGGAGAAAATATCTGCAAATCATGTATCTGGTAAGTGGTTAATATACAAAATATATAAAGATCTCATACAACTCAACAGAAAAAAAAATCCACTTGAAAAATGGGTAGATAATTGGAATCGACATTTTTCCAGAGAAGACATACAGATGTCCAACAGGTACATGAAAAGATGCCCAGCATCAATAACCCTCAGGGAAATGCAAATCAAAACACAATGAGACATCACCTCACACCTGTTAGAATGGCTATCATCAAAAAGATAAGAAATAACAAGTATTGTAGAGGATATGGAGAAAAGGGAACCCTCCTGCACTGTTGCTGGGAATGTAAATTGGTGCAGCCACTATGGAGAAAAGTATGGAGGTTCCTCAAAGAATTAAAAATGGAACTACCATATGATCCAGCAATTCCACTTCCGGGTATTTATCCAAAGAAAGCAAAAACACTAACTCAAAAGATATATGCACCCATGTTTGTTGTTCAGCATTATTTACAATAGCTAAGATATGGAAACAAGCTAAGTGTCCGTTGACAGATGAATGAATAAAGAAGATGTGATATATATGTGAGATACATATATACATAGATTTGTGTGCACACACACACATACACTGGAATACTATTCAGAAATAAAAAAGAATGAAATTTTGCCATCTGCAACAACACTGATGGACTTGGAGGGTATTAAACTAAGTGAAGTAAGTCAGAGAGAGAAAGACAAATACTGTATGATATCTTATATGTGGTGGCATCTTTAAAAAAAAAAAAAAAAGGGACTTCCCTTGTGGCGCAGTGGTTAAGAATCCACCTGCCAATGCAGAGGACACGGGTTCGAGCCCTGGTCCGAGAAGATACCATATGCCACGGAGCGACTAAGCCTGTGCGCCACAACTACTGAGCCTGCGAGCCACAACTACTGAAGCCGGTGCGGCACAACTACTGAAGCCTGCACTCTAGAGCTCGCGAGCCACAACTACTGAAGCCCACACGCCACAACTACTGAGGCCTGTGCGCTAGAGCCCGTGCTCCACAACAAAAAGAAGCCACTGTAGGGGCTTCCCTGGTGGCACAGTGGTTGAGAATCTGCCTGCCAATGCAGGGGACACGGGTTCGAGCCCTGGTCTGGGAAGATCCCACATGCCACGGAGCAACTGGGCCCGTGAGCCACAACTACTGAACCTGCGCGTCTGGAGCCTGTGCTCTGCAACAAGAGAGGCCACGACAGTGAGAGGCCCGCGCACCGCGACGAAGAGTGGCCCCCGCTCGCAACTAGAGAAAAGCCCTCGCACAGAAACGAAGACCCAACACAGCCAATAAATAAATAAATAAATAAATAAATAAATAAATTTATTAAAAAAAAAAAAAAAGAAGCCGGCACTGTAACAGGAAGCCCGTGCACCGCGAGGAAGAGTAGCCCCCGCTCGCAGCAACTAGAGAAAGCCTGTGTGCAGCAACGAAGACCCAATGTAGCCAAAAAATAAATAAAATAAAATTTAAATTAAAAAAAATCAAGTTCATAGATGATACAGAGAACAGATTGATGGTTGTCAGAGGTGGGGTGTGGGAGGTTGGTAAAAAGGGTGAAGGGAGTCAAGTTATAAAATAAGTCAGTCATGGGGATGGAACGTATAGCATGGCAACTAACGTTAATAATACTGTATTACATGTTTGAAAGTTTTTAAGAGAGTATATCTTAAAAGTTCTCATCACAAGGAAAAACAATTCTGTAGCTACTGAATGGTGACAGATGTTAACTATAATTATTGTGGTAGCATACAAATATCAAATCATCGTGTTATACACCTGAAACTAATATAATGTTTTATGTCAACTATACCTCAATCTAAAATAAAAATCCCAAAGCAGAAAAAAAAATCCAAAACAGAAAATCACCTGAGTATTATTATTGTTATTGATTTTAGAAGGTTATAACAAGAAATGTCTTGAGAAGATTTCAATTCATTCATTCAACAAATATTTTTTATTGACCTCCCCCAATGTATCACAAAGCTTAAAGATCAGGCAACTAACAATGAGAACCCTGCCTGAAAATGATTTGTCCAAGATTATATTTTTAATCATTGTCAAAGCTACGACTCAAATTCAAGATTCCCATATTCTTGAAAGACTAAATCTTTGTTTACATAATGCTTTTGAAAGAAAAGAGCAATAATAACAACGTGCCTGACTCCTGAGGACACTGTTAGACTCACAACAATTTAATTTAATGTCAGGGCTGCACTACTTTGTCTACTTTATCCACACTGCCTTCTACTTTTGGCATTCCCTAAAGGATGTAACTATATTTGGTTGTTTTACCTACTTATATTATCAAGGTAATGGAGCCAAGGCTGCTGCTGGCCCAGTCTCCACAGGGAACTTGCTATTTGTCATCATGCATACTCAGAGCAAACAAATGATCACTGCAAATATGTCTTCACCAGAGACTCTTACAACACAAAAGCACACAAACAGTATGCTTGGATCAGTGGGGCTATCTTCATAAGTGGCAGAAGGACATCAGTATTCATCTCCATACCTGACCTGAGGACTTAACATTAGATCACCAGGGTCCCACAACCCAACAGAGAAACTTCCCAATCAACCCAACGCTTGAACTCTGATCTCTTCCTCTTAATGATTTGAAGTTTCAGGCTATCAAAACTCAAAAAGAAAATTATATCACACGTGTGAATTTTCCATTCCCAGGCTCACTCACCCACAAATGCTACCATCCCACATTGACAACCTACTGGACTTTGTTTCCACTTTCGGCAAAGAGTGTCTGACTCAAACTACTGGTCTGGCCCAGTGGGATAAATCCAATGGGAATCTTACTGAAGGTAGCCTGGCGGGGAAGAAAACAAGAGCAAAGTTTTATTGTTATGGTCAGAAAATGAGGTTGAACAGAGAGGCACAGGTGTGTCCACTATGACAAAGTAACTGACCCTGGGCCTGCTTCCCCACAACCCTAGACCAGCAACCAGGTAATACTGAGGAAGCAGGTTCTAGAACAAGGCAGTTCATGAAAACAACATACCTTCAAATTTGGAAGGAATATTTGGGTGCTCACTAATGGCAACTGGTTGAAAGAAATTTGGTTAAGAAAATGAGGGTCTTGGATATTAGATAAATGCACGATTGTGACAGACTGTATTATGTTGCCACACTATTTGACAAAGTTGCAGATACAATTCAACTAAAAATGTCTAACATTTGTACAGTGACTGAGGACAGGTGAAAGTGCCTTATAAACCACCTCAAGTATAAACAAGGCTAAGAGAATAAGCAAGGTCAAGTAGCAGAAGAATGGCATAGTAGAGGACTTAATTAAAGGCCACAAATAAACAGATACCGTAAGGTTCCTAAAGATTATTTTGAGCTCAGTCTACTATTACCAAAGGGACTGGGAAGGATCTTCTTTCTTGTTGTTACTTATAAAATATTTTATCACACTTTTCTACAATAATTTAAAGTAATCTCACGAATACCCATGTACCCAAGACCCAGATTTAACAAATACTACATTTTGCCATATTTGCTTCAGAGTTTTAAGAAAGAAAGTGATGCAGATACAATTCAAGTCCCTTCTCATCCTACCCCCTTTCCCTTCCCAGAGGAAGCCTTTATCGTGAGGTTGGTGTGATTCCTTTCCATCCACATCGCTCTCCTTTCACTACATAGTTTAGGCATCTATCAAGAGTATCTTTGTTTTCTGAATTTTAAAACTTTGTAGAAATGCATAACATACTTTGGCAACCTGCCTTTTTTTACTGAATATTTTTTAGATTTACCAGATATTTATAAACCTAGTTCATTCATTTTAACTGTTGCTTTGTTTTCTGAATTTTAAAACTTTGTAGAAATGCATAACATACTTTGGCAACCTGCCTTTTTTTACTGAATATTTTTTAGATTTACCAGATATTTATAAACCTAGTTCATTCATTTTAACTGTTGTATGGCTTCCAATATATGAATATACCACAATTTATTAATGAAGGAATCCTTTGAAGAAAAGATTCTATAGGGAAATTTTATATTTTAAACAACTCTTGGTAAAAGCCATTGGATACCCTGGATTCCCAAAGCGGAGAAGTCCACCCTGAGTTAATAAAAGTGTTCTGTGACATAGGCAAAAGTACTTTATTTTCTAAAATCCAAGGAAGCACAATTTGTGCCCATCTTAAAATATAAAAAGGGGAGAAAGGGTAAAAGAAAGAAATAAAGTCAAGAAAGAAATAAAAGTCAAAATGCAGTTATTCTTATTTTAAAGCTCACCTCATCTGCTCTTCGAAGAACTCCAGTTATAACCTACAAATGTTTTAAAAAAATTATTATGAACAACTTGTATTTCCTTTATCATAAAAGAAGTGGATTCAATTTTCATGGACCACAAACTTGTTCCTGTTTTCTTCTTAGAAACTACGTCAAAAGATCTATTGGCTCTTAAAGCACAAACTATTCTCCAATAAGATCAGAGCTAGATTAGATTTTATTCTCCACCCAGGATCAACAGTACTATAAAGGCTAAGATAAAATAATTATAAAACTTCCACATTATATTAGTAAAATTACATTTTAAGTTCTGTAAGATGGGTATAAATGTGATATACACATCAATTATACTAAAGATCCTAGTTTCCTACTATGAAGTACACATATCAGGAAAAAAAAACAGCACTTTGCTACACTCAGAGAGAAGCCTGCTCTCAATAAATGTTTCTTACTGATGAATATGAAGACAAGGGAGATTGTAGTCCCTCTATAAAAAGACATTTTTAATTTGAATTTTTATTTTATTTTTTATTTTTAAACTATAATACCCATGTCTTGTAAAAACTGTGAAAAATACCTGAAGAAAAAATACTTTCTCATAAACCCACCGGGCATCATTAGTCAGTTGTTTATATTTCGCTATATTTCCCTCCTATTCTTTTTTCTAACCAGGGCATATTTTGATGACTAGATTATACCAGATACACAATTTGGTTTCTTTCTTAAAAACATTTTGCAAAGTCAAGGCAAAGGCCAATCTTCTGCATCTCCTGCCTCACTGAGTTTCGGGATTCAATGGGGCTGTCATGAGTTCCACTTCCTTACTTTGTTGGCATGCTATCCGTATTCTTCACACTTCATTAAAAAGCCATAAACACAATTACAAGATCATTAGCACAGCCTTTTTAGAAGAAGCTTACTAAGGCTCACATGATTGCTAAGTCAAACACAGGGCAGTGCCCTGTCCGCTGTTAGCTCCTGGTCCCTGAACACCTATGAAACCACCAAAATAGAGGTAAAAGACAATGAGAAACGAGGTATAGATGTGACTTATGGTACACAGGATGGGGTGACAGAGTGGGAGGGGCACCTGCACTGGGCCCTTTAGGGGTTTCCAATACATAACGTAGGTTCTAGTCTATTGCCCTGGAAAAGAAGAGCATTTCCAGGGCAATACACTTACTGTCCTTATTAGACCAAAGCAAGCATTAAGGAAATGGAATTGTAGAATTGTAGAACAAAAGCAACACATACATCGGAACATGTAGACCTCTGCCTCTAAATGTACCATTAGGAGATAACATTACATGGGATGGAAATGATGTGAGAATGGACAGATGCATTTTTTAAAAAGGCAATTGTTATTTAAGTTTATTTTATAAGAAACCTTCCCATAATTGAAACAGTGATTCCCTAACAAACAGGGCTACTTCATAAGCGTCTTCAAAATATAAACAGCATTTCACACCCAGCACCATTTTGTACCCTGTTTTATTCCATTTTATCCAACTTAAATTTGATAAAACAAAAACCCTTCTATGTGCTGGGTATAGAATTTATATGAAGCAATGAAATAAAAGTGCATGAGAAAAATGTAATGCTCTACTTGTTTCAGAGAGAAACAATCCTAAAAAGAATGGATTACAAAGAAATAATTTCCTTAAATTATAACCACTTTACGCCACTGCTCCAAGACCTAATTTCTATTTTCCTCCCTTTCAAAATGATTTCAAACAGAAAAGCGGCCACACCTCCTGCAAAGTCCCATCTCCTCCAGCAACAACGATCACATCTGTGTTTTCCAGCAGTTCCAGGAGCTTCTTGGCTTGGCCCTCATAATCTGTCTGCAATACAAAGGAAGCCTTTGGTAAATTTATCATCCTAGAGCCACCAGCCCAAAAGTCTAAAAATATGGGATGTTTTCTTTAAAGTTTTACACTGAACCTTTTCTTAAATTCTACATAATTGATATACTTGAAAAACTAAACAGCTATCAAAGCAACTATGTATGGTTTTTATAGTTTTATATTTTTAGAGCAGGAAGGGACCTCAGAAACCATCTAGTCGGCTCCTTACTTTAAAAATAAAACTCAGGGCTTCCCTGGTGGCGCAGTGGTTGAAGAGTCCGCCTGCCGATGCAAGGGACACGGGTTCGTGCCCCGGTCCACAAAGATCCCACATGCTGCAGAGCGGTTGGGTCCGTGAGCCATGGCCGCTGAGCCTGCGCGTCCGGAGCCTGTGCTCCGCAACGGGAGAGGCCACAACAGTGAGAGGCCCGTGTACCGCAAAAAATAAAAATAAAAAAATAAAAACTCAAACCTAGTGATTTGTCTCGGTTATACAGTCAGCTAGGCAGAGGAATCATTTCTAGTCCAGTGCAGGTTCTATTACATCATTTACCCAGTGACTTTCATCTGCAAGCAGAAAGTCAAGTGTATATGCAAATGAGAAACAGATGTAATAAAAAGAGCACAGATTTGAGAGCCCAGGAGGCCCAGATTAAATCCCAACTCTGCTACATTTTAACTGAGTGGCCTTAAACTCTCAGGATCTTAATTTCCTTATCAATGAAATCATGTGTACTGGAGGAAGGGAAAAGCACTTCCTCCTAATACTGTTGGAAAGCAGTATGAAAAGCGACTAGCAAGGTAACTGTTCTTAAGTGGCACTGTACTACATAAACGGTTACTGTGGTTTTGCTATGATTGTACATAAAGAAATATAGGTATGGCTCAAAGCAGTCACAAAATGGTGACTAAATGGTATGTAAGCCTCACCATTTTTACTGAGAATACCTCATTTCAGATACATATGTAGACTTAAATGAATGATATAAGCCACCACCTCTAAAACCAAACACTGAATTTTAACAAATGTAATGCAACTAATACTGAAATAAGGAAACACTGTCTCCTGTTGACACTTTACTGGACACACTAGTAGGCAAAAATTAAAGATTTGGATGTCAGATGGGCTAAAGCACCTGGGCCACTAAGACAGTCAACACACGAAAAACGAAGTCCCTACACTAACACCATCTAATCTTATGATGAATGGTTCTACTTTTATCCTGAAAAATGAAATGACTGGCTTTGCAGTTATACATTTGTAAATATTTCTTTTTTTTTTTCCACAGTTATCAGTTTATTAGAAAGGATTCAGATGAACAGACAAATGAAGAGGTACATGGGGCAAGGTGTGTGGGGAGTGGTGTGGAGTCTCCAGGCCCTCTCTGGGCACACCACCTCTCCCCAGATCTCCACAGATTTACCAGCCCAGAAGCTCTCCAAACCCTGTCCTTTTGGGGTTTTGTGTCAGTTTCATTACATACCCATGGTTGATTAAATCATTGCCCTCTGGTGATTGAGCTCAATCAATCCAAATATTTCACTTTTTAAAAAAAGAATATAGGGACTTCCCTGGTGGCGCAGTGGTTAGGAATCTGCCTGCCAATGCAGGGGACACGGGTTCGAGCCCTAGTCCAGAAAGATCCCACAGGCCGCGGAGCAACTAAGCCTGTGTGCCACAACTACTGAGCCCACATGCCACAACTACTGAAGCCCACACGCCTAGAGTCCATGCTCCGCAGCAAGAGAAGCCAGTGCATCGCAACAAAGAGTAGCCCCCACACGCCTCAACTAGAGAAAGCCCGCGCACAGCAATGAAGACCCAAAGCAGCCAAAAATAAATAAATAAAATATTTTTTTAAAAAAGAGAGAATACATGTTGATCCTGATTAAAAGGATGCTTTGTGAACACCCCGAAATAGGTGATCACTGGGAATCTGCACGGGTTCACCAAGAACGAGGCATTTCAGAGTATCCTCATCTTTGACAGATTACTAGATCAGAAGGTCAGGAAATCCAGACAGACATTCTATTGGGTCTTCAGCAAGGCACCTGGCAAGTTATTTGATAATATCCTTGGAGACAAGGTGGAGATAGGTGGGAACAATACACTAGAATACAATTGAGTGAATTGATTACCAACTGAATGTCCATGTTCAAAGTAAGATGCTCAGTGGAGGGATATCAAATTGTAGGTAGATTCCTGGTGACATTTCTTTAGGACTCTCCATTAAGCCTTTTCCTACACAACACTTTATCAACAACAGAGAGGAAAGGTAATTGACTGAATGCGTAAATGATACAAACCTGACAATCTTGCCCCTCCTGACTTCTTCAACCTCATCCTCTCTCCTGTCTCCCCTTGCTCATTCTCCTCCAACTACATTTGCCTTCTCACTCTTCCTCAAGCCCCAAGTACACTCCTCCACAGAGCCTCTGAATGTGCAGTACGCTCGGCCTGGATGCTTTCCCCAACCTACCAGCACGACTCACTCATTTCCCCCACATCTCTTCCAAAGGTCATCTTACCAGACTGGCTTTCCTTGGCCTCCTGAACTAAACTAACACCTCCATTACTCTTGGTCTTCTTACCCTGCTTGATTTTTCTTCTTGACTCTCATCACCATCTGACAAATCGTATGTTCATTTGTATATGTTTCTTATCTGCATCCCTCCTTTTCACACTTTGAATGGAAGCTCTTTGAGGACAGAGAGGGAAAACTTGTTTTGTTCAGACTGAATCCTCAACATGTAGAACAGAGCTTACTTTGTAGTAGGTACTCAAGTATTTGCAAGAAAAATTGATAAATATGAATAAGTACATGAATGAAAGAACCAAAATTCAAAAAGATATTGACAGATTTAACAGACCATAATTTAAAAGATTACATTAATAGGGATGACACATTTGAGGCTCTGATCTTAAGAGGAAAATTCCAAATGCAACAAAGAGGAAGGATAAAGAGTGGCCTAACGATGCAGAAAACTTGAACCTTATACCTTTCACAAAAATTAACTCAAAATGGATCATAGACCTAAACATCAAATAAAAAACTATAAAGCTTCTAGAATATAACACAGTAGAGGATCTAGGTGATCCTGGGTTTGGTGATGAGTTTTTAGATAAATCACCAAAAGCAAGATCCACAAAAGAAAAAAATTGATAAGTTGGACTTCTTTAAAATTAAAAACTTCTGCTCTGTGAAAATACTGTTAAGAGAATGAAAACACAGCTTTAAAAGACAGTATAAGAGAAAATGTTTTTGAAACATGTATCTGAAAAAGAACTTGTATTCAAAGAACTCTAAAACTCAACAATAAGAGAACAAACAAGAAACAACTCAATTAAAACAGCAAAGATTTGAACAGACACCTCACTGAAGAAGATATACAGATGGAAAATAAACAAACGAAAAAATGCTCAATGTTATATGTCATTAGGGAACTGCAAATTGAGACAATGAGAAACTACTATATACCTATCAGAACAGCTAAAACCCCAAACACTGAGAACACCAAATACTGATGAGGATGTGGAGCAACAGAAAATCTCCTTAATTGCTAGTGGGAATGCAAAATGGTACAGCCACTTGTGGAAAGCAGTTTGCCAGTTTCTTACAAAGCTAAGCATACCATGTAATACAGCCACTGCACTCCTAGGTATTTACCCAAATGAGCTGAAAAATTATGTTCACACAAAAACATGCACACAAATGTTTGTGGCAGCTTTATTCATAACTGCAAAACTGGAAGCAATCAAGATGTCCTTCAATAGGTAAATGGATAAACAAACTGTTGTACATCTACATGATGGAATATTATTCAGTGAGAAAAGGAAATAAATAAGCTATCAAGTCATGAAAAGACAAGCCACTGAGGAGCCCAGGTGAGACCAACACAAGAACAGCTCTGAACACGGATTGTTGACCAACAGAATTGTAAGCAGAAAAACTGTTGTCAAGGCAGTTTGTTGTGTAGCAATAGATAACTGGTATAGAAATAAATCTAAATACATTAACAATTACAATAAATGTTAATGGATTATATGGTCCAGTCAAAAGGCACACACACAAAAAGCACTGGATCTTTAAAATATCCTGTTTTCATGCCTTTACCAATGATGCATTAAAACATAAGGATACAAAATGGCTTAAGTAAAGATAAGTAAAAATTATACCACATAAAAACTAATCAAAGCAAGCTAGTATGGTTAATAACAATACTAAATAAAATAGACCACAGTAAAAGACAGCATTAGTGCTAAAGAGAGTAACTCTATTACAGTGTCAACATGCAAGAAACATGATATAATTTGAAATGTGAATGCATCTACTGACAGAGTCTCAAAATAAAAAAAGCAAAAGTGGATAAACTACATAGAGAAACAGACAAATCTATCTAGTGCGATATTTCTAACACCTCTTTCTGAATAATCTATAGTTCAAACAGAAGAAGAAAATCAGTAAGGACATGTAAGATTTAAGCCACACAACTAACAGACTTGACTTCATGGACATATATAGAACATGGTACCCAATAACTGATATATATTCTTTTTAGGTCTACATAAAACATTTATGAAAGCAAACCACATGCTAGGCCATAAAACAAATCTCAATAAACTTAAAATACTGGAATTATATAGACTACATTCTTTGACTATAACACAATTAAATCAGAAACCATTAACAAAAAGATGTGGGAAAACTTTAGATTTGAAAATTTTAAAATATGCTAAATAACACATAGGTCAAACAAAAATCATGATGAAAAATAGAAAACATTTAGAAATGAATGATAATGAAAATATTATATATCAAAACTCCTAGGATGCAGCTGAAGCAGTAAAGTTTATAGCTTTCTAAGAAAACACCAGGAGAGAAGGGTGAAAATTAATGAAATAAACATCCAAGTTAAAATGTCAAAAAGAACAGCAGAAAAAAAGCCAAAGAAAGTAGAATGAAGGAAACAATAAAGACAGACCAAAAGTTAATGAAAGAAACATAAATGAAAGGATCAACAAGCCAAAAAATGGTTCTTGGCAAGGATTAATTAAATTGATGCACCTCTCACATGACTGGCAGGCCAAAAAAAAAACAACAAAAAAAGCACAAATAAACAATAAAACAATATTGAGCAAGAAAATGATGTATTTCAGATGTTACAGAAATTTAAAAGTTAAAAAGATACTATGAACAACTTGATGCCTATTAATTTGAAAACTTAGATGAAATTCACAAATTCCTTTAAAAAATTTACCTTACTAAAATTAATTCAAGAAGAAATAGAACTTCCTGATGTACTTCTACAGCCATTAAAGAAATTTAATATACAAAAAAATTTCCCTTCAAAGAAAGAAAGCTCCAGGCCCAGATGGTTCTCCTTGTGAGTTCAACCAAACACTCCAGGAACAAACAACATCAGTCTTAAATAACCATTCTCAGATCTCTCATACGTAGAGTCTGCAATATGCATTACAGGTCCTGAAATAAATGTCAGTTTTCTTCCCCACTCTCCCATCCCCGGAGGCAGACAACTAGAAGACCACACCTCGGACAAGCTGGAGAAGAGAGTTCAACACTAACACTGCATGGTCACTTGGACTAAATGAGCGTTCAATCTCTATGATTTAATGAAAGTGTGTAATATTAAAAACTGGTATACCATAGATTTACAAACATGGTAACAGCGATTTTCACCAAATACACACACCTATGTACATACCACACACATAGCACTTAAAGTCAAGAAAGTGGAGTCTTAAGGCATCTTCTAAAATAGCACAATTCCCTCTCATTTATTTTTGTCCCCATTTCTTCTTACCCAAATCTGGAAAATTCTAAAGCTTTACCACTTAAAATTCCTCACCTGAAATAATTCCTCACCAGAAAGAAAATGTTTACCTGTCTACGGAACTACCAAGAAATTAAATTAATTACTCAAACTTGAAATTTCTTTTTAATAGTCAGAAAAAGAATTCTTACAGCTGTAACAACCTTCATCTTCCAAGAGGCAATAGTTCCACGTCCTATCTGTCAGATGAAAGGAGCCAAGTTCATGGCTCCATTTAATCCTGTTCTGAAAGTGAAAAGCTGACCGTGGTTGGAAAAAACAATATTATCTTATTAATTATCAGAAGAAGAACACAACATTGACTCCTCTGTTCTTATCTTCTAAGTGATAAGTGATTTCTGCTAAGAAGTCAAGAGAAGAGGATATGTTATAAGGAGGGGTAGCTTGGATAAAATCAACACTCTAGAGCAGTTCTCACCTTAACGATAGTCACATCCATGCCAGATAAGTGTAAAATCGGGGCAGCATTTTTTTCAAATAGAGTCCTGGCTTTGCTGTAGACAAAGGAAAAAAACACAAATATTTTAACACGAGTTCTCAAGAGGAAATATAAAAAGCCCAACCATCTTCTCTAGAAGAGAACAAGAAATAGCGTAGAGAACACGTTTCCTCTATTTGTTCAAGGACAGGAAGGCTAGTGAAGAGTAATGAGTTTCTCTGGATATAAACGTGGACTCTTTCACTCCAAGATTTTGCCCCTTGTCTAATACAATAAGCTCTTACCCATGTGGGATGCTTACAGTGCACAATCTAGTTCCTCTAGAGGAAGCGTGTACACTAGATATGGCTCCACTCAGGCAACAATGTCTGATTCACTCAACAAGCATTTACTGAACCTCTACTGTGTGCTAGACACATCTAGGAACTGGGCAAACAACAGGACAAGGCAGTCAAAAATACGTGTAACTGAGGTATAATGTAATAAGCCCTCGTGGAACTTATTTACCTTCCAGTGGTTGACTGAGAATGTACTAGAAATCAAGGGATACAGAGGCTGCAAAAAGCCCCCAATTGCAGAGTCTCAAAGCTGAATAAATGTTAAAACATACCAATCAGCTGACTTGTCTTTTACCCAAATATTTTCAACTATCACATCACAAAACAAAAACAAAAACTAGCACTTTCAAAACAATCAACACCAAACATCTAACTTTTACATCCACATTTACTCAGTCCTCTTTCAAAAAGATTATTTTTTTTTATCAGTGATGCATGCTTCAACTTTCTTAAGAATATTTTATACTAGAAACAGACACAAAAGTAGTGAATAAGGAACATGTAGTTATGCACAGACCAACTTCAACATTCTTTAAACTAAAAAGAAATAGCTATCAAATGGAACACAGAACATAAAACATTTCTGATTATGAATTAAAATAGAAACTGAGAAGCCTGAGCAAATTTTCACAAGAACCAAAAGAATACCTTGAACCAAGGGCACACCTGAGCATGTAAATAAGCAAATTAAACAAACATATCCTCCCTCTTCTACAGCTCTGAATGCTTTTTAGAATGAACATGAAAGGCTAAATGGAAATTTCTCCTTTCCAGATCACCATTTCTGGGGCTTAACCCAACAATAAAAGGCTGAGCTAGTGATACTGTAAACACTTCTCCTTGCAGGGTTGCTTTCATTACTAGGTTGATAAGAAAGGGTCAGGTGGACGTGGATTAGATCTATCTCTGAGAAGCAAAACTCTGGAGAAGTCTCAATCAGCTGTATTAATCACTTACAACACATCTATAAGCTCCTCTGAGTTAGTTTAAGAAATAAGATTTGCGCTTCCCTGGTGGTGCAGTGGTTAAGAATCTGCCTGCCAATGTAGGGGACACGGGTTCGAGCCCTGGTCTGGGAAGATCCCACATGCCGTGGAGCAACTAAGCCCATGCGCCACAACTACTGAGCCTGCACTCTAGAGCCCGCGAGCCACAACTACTGAAGCCCACACGCCTAGAGCCCATGCTCCACAACAAGAGAAGCCACCACAATGAGAAGCCCGCGCACTGAAATGAAGAGTTGCCCCCGGTCGCCGCAACTAGAGAAATCCCACACGCAGCAATGAAGACCCAACTCAGCCATAAATAATAAATAAGTTAATTAATTAATTTTAAAAAAACAAATAAGATTTGCAGAAGTAAAATGAGGTATCACCTCACACCAGTCAGAATGGCCATCCTCAAAAAGTCTACAAAGAATAAATGCTGGAGAGGGTGTGGAGAAAAAGGAACCCTCCTACACTGTTGGTAGGAATGTAAATTGGTGCAGCCACTATGGAGAACAGTATGAAGGTTCCGTAAAAATCTAAAAATAGAACTACCATATGGGCCAGCAATCCCACTCCTGGGCACATATCTAGAAAAGATGAAAACTCTAATTCGAAAAGATACATGCACCCCAGTGTTCACAGCAGCACTATTTACAATAGCCAAGACATGGAAGCAACCTAAGTGTCCATCAACAGATGAATGGATAAAGATGTGTGTGTGTGTGTGTGGGGGGGGAATATATTATATATATTATATATAAAGGAATATTACTCAGCCATACAAAAGAATGAAACACTGTCATTTGCAGCAATATGGATGGACCTAGAGATTATCATACTAAGTGAAATAAGACAGAAAGAGAAAGACAAATATTATATGATATTACTTATATGTGGAATCTAAAAAATAATACAAATGAATTTATTTAAAAATAGAAACAGACTCACAGACATAGAAAACAAAGTTATGGCTACCAAAGGGGGAAGGGATAAAGTAGGAGTATGGGATTAACAGATACACACTACTATATATAAGATAGATAAACAATAAGAATTTACTGTATAGCATAGGGAACTTTATTCAATAACTTATAACCTACAATGGAAAAGGATCTGAAAAAAATATATGTATGTATATATAACTGAATCATTTTGCTGTACACCTCAAACTAACACAAGACTGTAAATCAACTATACCTCAATTTAAAAAAGAAAGAAAAAAGATTTGAACATTTGGGCCTTTATTCACATCTTTGTGATGCCACAGGTATAGAAAATCTCTAAAGTGGAAGTGAGTCATTTTTTTCCTTCTAATATTCCATATAAAAGATTGAAAAACAAGTGTTACCAGTAATAAATGTATTATTTATTATATAATTAAGGGTGAGATAGCACCAGAGTTAAAACTTTCTATACCTGTAGCAATTTGCAGGTTCACACGCACACACAAAATAATTACTCCTTAATGTATTATTTATTAATGCAAAACAGTTATTTCCTAAAGCTCTAATGTAGTTTTAAACCAGTACTACATAATGAAATAGCTACATGATAAATTATAAATTATGTGTCAGGTCAGAGCCAAGATGACAAAAATAGTACAGTTAAATAGTGAAAGCTTTAAAAAAAGATGTCGGAGAGTTTCAAAGTGGCTGCTTCCTAGAAGCATGCAGGGGTTCCCCTTGTTAAAGGGGACCACAACTTCAGAAAAGAAACACTTTCCTTACCCTGGCCTGCCGATAATGGTATTACACTTTTCAATAAGAACCTACCTTTAAAAATGCAAATACACTTACGTGTAAAAGTGTAAACGGAACCTAAAACTTCTCTAAAAAAAAAAGTTTATTCATTTTTTAAAAATGCAAATATCTCAAGTAGGAACTCAAAATGACTGATTATAGCTTAAACAAACTGCCATATATTTCAAGAGAAATAGCAAGTTACTAACTTACTAGCTCTCTAAAGGAATAGGACCTGTAGCAGTTACAACGGAGGCAAAAGGAGAGATCCAAGGGTGGGAGAGCCAAGTAGAGAACCTTTTGACCCAGCCTACAGGTCAGTAATACCAAGAACAGCAGCTTATATTTCTTTTATCAAGTGCTAACCATGAAATGGAAAGAATGCTAAATACCTTATAGGCATTACCTCATTTAATCCTAAAGAATTACATGGTAATTTTTATAAGGCATGTGCTATTACTTTTCACACTTTACAGAGGAGTAAATTGAGGATTTAAGAAGTTAAGCAACACCGGCAGTATCACAGAGCAGAGAAGAGTATACAGAGGATACACCCAGTTCCCTGCTAGCTTCTCCCACAGGCCACCAGTGACTATTTAGTTATCTCGGGTATTTTGATTGTGTTGTGTTAGAACCTTTGTTGATATTTTTGTTCAGTGTTGGTTTTAAACAAGAATGAACAAGAGGCCTTATGACTGGTATGTTTATGGGGGTGGGAAGTGGCTCCAACAAAGGTGGGCAAATAGGATTCAATTAGGTAGAGTAATGGAGCCGATTCAGACAATCTGTAGGTAAATAAACTGCTGAATTAAAAAGAAATAAGGCGTGACTAGCCCTCACATCTGTGAAGCCACACACACTACCTCCCAAGAAATGACTAGAGAAACTTATTTCAGAGCCCCCGCGTTTCTCTCCAATGTTAACCTTACCACTTAGAAGCTACTCCCAACTATGCTTTTATGTTGTTGTTCTTAGTATCTTAATGTCATTTGACTTCGAACTTAGAGAATCCAATCTAATACATACTTATTAATTTTTCCTCAGTCAGGACAAAAAGAACTGTTCTGGCCGTTAGATAGAATAAAAGGTATCACTTTTTTCTCCCCCTCAACCCTTTAATTCTTACTATTTTTAAAAAATAATTTTGAATTTTAAATGATTTCTTCTAAAAGCCACCAAAAGTCTTTTTATTTACCTTTCCAACTGAATGAGAGTTGTACCTAATTAGCAATGTAAAAAAAAAAGTTTTTATTTTGCTTACAGTACTTTTAAAAATTAATAGACTATTTTTTAGAGCAGTTGTTAGGTTCACAGTAAAAATGAGTGGACAATACAGAGAGTTCTCACATACCCACTCCTCCCCTACACACACACACACACACACACACACACACACACACACACACAAAACCTCCCTCACTTTCAATATCCTGCACCAGTGTGGTACATTTGTTACAATAAATGAACATGGATACATGACTGTCAACCAAGGTCCCAACTATTCTTCACATCTTAATTCTCACAGTTGCCTCACATGACCCCTCGAGGCCAACCAGACCAGTTTACAGACTTTCCTGTGACACAGCAAATGACATGAGTCAGCACTCCTGTCTGTAGGCCCCCGCCCCATGGGCCATTTCGTCAGTCGGGAACACTGAGTGCTCTCCCTTGACTGACCTCCAAGACCTAGCTCTACATTCACCACTTTGGGAAAGAATGTTTCTGACCTCACAAGGCCACAGTGCTTTCGGCCATCCCTGAACATCCTGTAACAGAGATGGACTCATAATTTACATCACAGCAGCAGAAGTTGTTCCCAAGGAGGCTACCACCAAGCAGATAAGACTGATTTGAGAGTTTTAATTCTGGAATAATTATTAAACTTCAATTAGACCAGCTAGCTAGGCATCAGTTAGCTTTACAGTTATATCTGATTAACCGTGATTTCTACATTACAACTGAATCTTATTGCTACAAGGGTACTGAACCTAGTAGCTCCAATTCCACACAATCCAACCAGCTGCCTAGTATTCTGTGACTCTTTTCCCCTTAGAAAAACCAAATCTATAACAAGTCACAAACTGAACCACCCTTTGCAAGCGGCAGGATTGAGAAAGACGGTTGCCTTCTTCACTTGTGCGTCGGGAGGAATAAGTAGATCGCCAAACACCTAAAAAAGGAACAAAGAACAGTTTTCAGTAAATGTCCTTCTATTCAGTTAGTGAGCACATATATTCTTTCATTCCAAAAGAATTTACTTCTGGCAGATACGGTGTCTACCCTGGGGAAACAAATGTTCTTTCCGGATTTCATGTTGACAACCCCACCATAAACAACAACAATAAAAGTGCACCTTTATTTAATGAAAATAAGCTGAATTTTATATTGTAATAAAACGCCCTGCTTCATTCACCTACTAAAGGTAAGTAACTTTTCTTTTCTCTGTAAGATATGACTAGGTTTATTACACCCAGTAAGTCCGTAGTCTGTCACAAGGGAAGTTAAATTTGTCTTTAGTTTTCAGAATATAACCTTTTCCTCTTTTAACATATTACTAAAGCTTATTCATGAAGACTCTTCATGTTACCAGTTAATCTTCGTATCTTTATACACATAAAAAATAAATCTACGACTCTATTTGCCTCCTTTCTTTGCAACCTTGATAAGAAGCATCAACTGGTACAGGAAAAGAAATGTGATTAATATTTACTAAGCACCTAGTATTTGCCACTTCCACACATATTAATTCTTAGTTCTTAGAAACCAAGGAGCTATTAAATATTCCCATGTTTATAGATGAGAAAGCCAAGATTCAGAAAGATTCAGTCAAAGTGTTCATAAATTACAAGCCTAGAATTTATATCAATCTAACTCCAAACTTCTACTCTATCAGCTCTAAAGAGCTAATAAATGATGAGGCAGAGTTAAGACACCCAGAGGACTAGATGCGAGGAGTGAAAATGGGAACTAACAGGAGGAGGAGGAGGTCAATAAAAGGAATGAGAATAGGAAAACCCCAAAGAGGGCAAAATTGCAAGTCTTAGATGGTGGGAAGTAGGTCTGGGCCAAGAAGGTAGAATTAAGTACAGAAGCACAAAGTAAAGATAGGAGAAAAATGAAAGTTATACCAAGATTTTTATTAAGTAACTGACCCCAACTCTACCACCTCCCTGACAGCCCACTGGAGATCCTTTGTCACCACTGTCTATTTCTTGCTTTAAAAAAAATAAACTTCGGGCTTCCCTGGTGGCGCAGTGGTTGCGCGTCCGCCTGCCGATGCAGGGAACGCGGGTTCGTGCCCCGGTCCGGGAAGATCCCACATGCCGCGGAGCGGCTGGGCCCGTGAGCCATGGCC
>NC_041218.1:13052972-13060739 GCF_002837175.3 Physeter macrocephalus
ACCGGGTTCGCGCCCCGATCTGGGAGGATCCCACCTGCCGCGGAGCGGCTGGGCCCGGGAGCCATGGCCGCTGGGCCTGCGCGTCCGGAGCCTGTGCTCCGCAACGGGAGAGGCCGCAGCAGAGGAAGGCCCGCATACCACAAAAAAATAAAATAAAATAAAAAATAAACTTCTATTTCTGAATACTTCAGAAAGACATACTATTTCTTTGTAAAAAGTTTCTGTGTACATTATAATTACTACTCTGTTTTCACTCTTACTGAGTTAGATCTTAACATTTTGCTGCTGCCAAATCTCTAAATATTGTAATTTGTTCTTTTTCTATCCATACTATTTCTGGAATTTGGCCAGAAATGATTTAATTAACCTGCCAGATTCCAGATCTACAGTTCTAGATTATTCCTCCTGGTCCTGGGTTTTTAGCCTCTAGAAGTCTTATCTACCTGCAACTCATGTCTCAGTTTCACATGAGACTACAATGAGGTGAGTTTATGTGAGATTAAAAAAAAAAAAAATCACCTTCTTTCAAGAATTTAGACTGAAAACGGAAGCACATAGACAGGAAAAGTAACGAGAGGGAGGAGACTCTAAGGATGAATTCTCTTCCTTTTTTCAGACGGAAGGAGCTACAAATGGGTGTTGGGAAGTGGAGAATTAGAACAGTGGGAAAAGTAAGAGGAGATGGAATTCAGAGCAGAGGTGGAGGTATTTACTTTGCACAAGAAAGGGAATACCCCGTGACCACTCATCCTTCATGGGGGAAAGGCTTCCCCTCCCAAGAGGATTTTCCAGTTGCTAATGGAAAATTAGCTTGGGGTAAAGATCACCTCAAATTTAACATTAAAGTTTATCTGAATTGATTTCCCAAACAGCTTAGAGCCATAAGAGATAAAACAACAAAGCAATCAAATTCTTGAAACACGGATTTAGAACAGTTAGGGAATCACTAAAGAGAGGAATTTATTAATAGTATCTATTGTCATTGTCATCCATGGAAACATTTCAAAAACAAACATGAGGTCTGCCACCCACCTCTCCTACTAAATGCATCATGTCTTTTGTCATTTTTTAGTTTCATGTTTCTTTTTTGGTATTTCTGATATCGTATGCCTGAGCGAAGTAACAAAAAGGCAACTCAGTCATGCAAATTAATCTGCAATGTATAACGTACACATTCGGAGGGGAGGGAAGAACAAAAATGTGGCCTTAAACTTGAAAGGATTAACAATTCAGCTACAACTAGATAGATGAATATTTAAGTGCAATATCGTGGGAGAGGGTCTGAATCAGTTGTGCTAAAGAGACAGGCTTTAAAAATATGAATCAACAGTTTTAAGAAGATTTGACTTTGAGAGGTAAAACCTGTTCTGAACTAATATCCTTGGGGGTTATTCGGATTAGGGATGATTTGGGCTTTAGCCAGATCTTCAAGGACACCTGCAGACATGAACAAATTCCCAGAGCGCCAACCAGTCCAGTTCTGTGTTCTTTGGACTAATCCAGAAGTAAACAAGTCTAAAGGGGTGGGCATTAGAACTGCTCTTCACCAGATTGTTAACTTCCTCCAGGGCTACTCAGAGTTGGCTGGCAGCCTGATTCATCCCGATAGCGGGGAAAAAACAGCCAAGCTGCACTGATGCAAGGCACTGTGCTAGTCCCCCTGGAACAGCCTGAGATTTCTGCACAGTGGAGATAAGGCGGGTTTTAATTGTTTCATATTTAATGGCATTACCTGAGCTTCTTGACAGGCTGCTCTCCTTAGTAGGTTATCACTATCAAAGTAAACAAAACAGAATGAACGTTAGCTTTAATAAGTAGGTTCAGATCCAAGCAAATCATCATCATTTTTAAAAATATGTATAACTCTTCCCTATAAAATACCCAAGTCAAAGTTTCTTAAGACCTGTAACAAATCTTGGGCACATCTGAAAAATACTTTCTCTGAATGAAACCCGGTGTTAGGTTTCTGTACTATGGTAGGCATGACAATCCTTCCTCCCTCTAAGATGTCCACATCTGGGAATTCCCCGGCAGTCCAGTGGTTAGGACTCAGCGCTTACACTGCCATGGGCCTGAGTTCAATCCCTGGCCGGGGAACTAAGATCCCGCAAGCTGCGTGGCTCGGCCAAAGAAAAAAAAATAGATGTCCACATCCCAGAACCTGAAAATGTTATCTTATGTGGCAAAAGGGATTTTGCAGATGTGACTAAGTTAGGATCTGGAGATAAGGAGAGAATCCTGGATTATGCAGGTGGGCCCAATCAAACCACAAGCGTCCTTAAAAGCAGAGAAACTTCAGCAGCAAATACGACCATGGAAGGATGGTCAGAAAGATGCAACCTCACTGGCTTTGAAGATGGAAGGCGGCCATAAGTCAAGGAGTGTGGGTACCCTCCAGAAGCTGTGATGGCAAGGAAATGGGTTCACCCCAGAGCCTCCAGAGGGAACGCTGTCCTTGCCAACACCGTCACTGTAGCCCAGTGAGACTTGTGTTGGACCTCTAATCCACAAAACCATAACATAATAATAAATTTGTGTTCTGTTAGATCACTAAGTTTGTGGTAATTTGTTAGGGCAGCAATAGAAAGTGCATGCACATACCCTGCATTTTTCTTATCCAGTAGCAATTATTCAGGTCATTTGCCAGAAATAAATTTAATATGTAGTTGCTTCTGCTAGTGTTTTATCTAAATTAGGGGTCCCCAACCCCTGGGCCACAGACCGGTACCAGTCTGTGGCCTGCTAGGAGCCAGGCCACACAGCAGGAGGTGAGCAATGGGTGAGCGAGCGAAGCTTCATCTGTATTCACAGCCGCTCCCCATCGCTCGCATTACCGCCTGAGCTCCGCCTCCTGTCAGATCAGCGGCAGCCCTGGATTCTCATAGGAGCTCGAACCCTACTGTGAACGGCACATGCGAGGGATCTAGGTTGTGCACTCCCTATGAGAATCTAATGCCTGATGATCTGAGGTAGGGCTGAGGCGGTGATGCTGGCGCTGGGGAGTGGCTGCAAATACAGATTATCAATAGCAGAGAAGTTTGACTGCACAGAGACCATAATCAATCAACTGCTTGCAGACTCATATCAAAACCCTACCAGTGAGTGGCAAGTGACAATTAAGCTGCATCTTACGGAGCAGACTGGACATAAGCAACACACTTCGGGTGTCACTGTCTCCCATCACCCCCAGATGGGACCATCTAGTTGCAGGAAGACAAGCTCAGGGCTCCCACTGATTCTGCATTATGGTGAGTTGTATAATGATTTCATTATATATTACAATGTAATAATAAAGAAATAAAGTGCGCAATAAATGTAATGCGCTTGAATCACCCCAAAACCATCCCCCACACACACCCGGTCCCTGGAAAAACTGTCTTCCATGAAACTGGTCCCTGGTGCCAAAAAGGTTGGGGACCGCTGATCTAAATCTCTTATTTTTTATATCACAGTCAGATACTCAATTATATCATAAACAGAAAATCTGGGAACGAGGCAAAATTTTGCCTTGCAAAAAGGAAAACATTCTATCAGAATATGTTCATCTATTTAGCATAAAGCTTTCTAAAATGTTTGTGCCACTTATACCTTAAGAGCACTTTAAATGGCTGACTGCCTACTGGGTTCCAGAATCTTCTCCTTGTAAGAGGCAATTCTAATGCATGTTGCTGGCACTGCTAAGATAATAACTTCAACCTGGTTAACAACAGTTAAGAAAACTAATACCCAGAAAACGTGACCAATAAACAATTTATAGGAAAGAATTAAAAGGAGAAAAGTGTTATTTCACTTAAATTTTCTGTCTAGACCTTTTTCATAACATCAAAGACCTTGAATTTTGCATTTTTATAGTAATTCAAATCTAATTTTGACATTTAAGTTTGAACTAAAAAAATTAAACGTTTTGCTTTCTGCCATGGTTGCAGTCAAAGGCTATGGATTTTTCTTCCATAGCCAGGCTGGAGGAGGACCCCTAGATTTCATAGGGCAGTCAGCTTCTATGAGAAAGTGGAAGTATCTCTTCCCTAAGGGGAAGTATCTCTGCTGCCCGCCTGAAACCTAAGGGCAATGACAATGTCCCATTACAATTATAACGACACCAGCACCTCAAAAGCACATACGGTTTTACAACGAAGATTTTAGGGGGACTGATCCCTTGTGAGGTCTACCCCACAAGGTGCCTTTACAGCCAGGTTCAGTCCCCCTGCTTGAGTGACACTGCTCCCTACTACCCTGTGGCAAAGGGAGTCCTACAAGCTCCTCTCCCTTCCCCCACCCGAGTCACAAATATTCATGTTCTGCTCTTCTCTTCGCATGCCCCTCCATCAACTGCTCTCGGTGAATTATTTTAACATCAACGAAATATACACACATGCAAGATGAGGTAAATTCAGGGTAAAAATAATTAACATGTCAGTAACCCTTTATAGTTGACTTGATCCCTCACACTCATGCCCTTCTGTACAATGACGAGGTAAAATACTGAGCCCTCGGTAACCGCCAGATCATAAAATAAAACTAGGCTCCTTGTAGTCACCTGAGCATTGTCACCAGATTCCCCCGGGGCTCGGCTAACCCTCAGTCTAGCTTCCATACTGCCTGGGGTACCACTTCCAGCCTCACAGGACTGTCTTCCTGCAACCACTTGCCTCAACATGTTTTTCCTAGTAGACAGAATGACCTGTGCCTCCACTCTCTTAGCCTACAAAGACATCCTATGGATTATCCTGTACAAGTATATGCGTCTATAAAAGCTGAGTGACTATCTCTACATCCCTGTCCATTTCCCCCAGTCAGTTCCTCCTCTTCCTACTAGGGACAGGCCTCTGAGGGCGCCAGGCTCCTCTGGGTCATTAGTAGATACCATCTTCCTTACTGAATCAGCCACACTGATGCCTGTGGACCCAGCTGAAAACACAAGACCCCCAAACATATACAAGAATATGGGTAGCACCTGAGATCATTTTTTTCCTCAATTCTTTTTTGCTAGAAGTAAAATTTTGATGGTTAAACTTGTGATGAAGTATATTATTAAAGATCTCAGCTCTCTTGAGCTTACTAATACTGCTTGATGTATCAGCCTGCTATTCAATATCAATAGATTTTTTGATCGTTAATTCCCTGGATTTTACCGTGTCTAATGGAACGTGCATGCTGCCAACGCCACCCGTGAGAAAGCCAGAATATGTACCAATTTAGACACTACAAAAGAAATCCTCATTATAATCACACTTAATTTTTTAAATATCAAAAATGGTATTAACTATGTTGATCACGCTCTCTGAAACAAACTGTATCTAAAAATCAAACGTATCCTCAAAGGCAAAAATATTTCTCCTCTTGACGTATTCTGATGGTCTACAGAAAGCTCGAAAAACTATTTCAATAAAGAATTTCAAAACCATTTTCTGTAATGGCTGCACTGGTGGAATAGAAAATAACTTAAAATTCACAGAACAACTACTGTGTGCCAGACACTACGGCAGTTGTTTTCATAAACCTTTAATCTCTGCAACAACCTTGCCAAGGCAGGCATTATATTCTCATCTTACTGATGAGGAAGTCCAGGCTCAGAGAAGCGGGAGAGCTGCGTTTCAAACCCATGCCAACCTAACCCTACAGTAAGTGTCTTAAGGCTCTTTCTTCTTAATTTCAGACAATACTGAATGGGCAATACTCCTTTGGATGTATATATTATAGCACATTTATTAAATTTATCACATTACTTCCTAGTTTCGTCTAATATAACTCTTAAGATTTACATTCATATAATTTTTTTTTAATAAGTTCAGGTGGAACCAAGCTCCCAAAAGTGATTGGTGAAACAAACTTATTTAACACAAAGTGCCAGGTACAGCACCATGAACAAGATTTGATCCTGACCTGAAGAAGCTTAGGATCCACTGGCGAAGAACAGCTCTTGGTAAATATCAGTGATATAGTAAAAGACATGTTTCTTGATAGATAATATGCCAGCCACTGTGCTAGATGTCTGGGATATACCAGTGAAAAAGCCCAACATTCCCCATCCTCATGAAGTTTACACTTTAGAAGGGAAGAAAGACAATTCAATTGGCAATCATCAAATGATGTGACTTTTATGTGCACTATGAAAGGGCCATATGATAGGGGTATCTAACCTAGTCTTGGAGGAATTAGAGAAGACTTTTTACAGGGACAGTGAAGTTGAGATCTGGGAGATAAATAAAAAGTAGCCAGGCGGGGGCTTCCCTGGTGGCGCAGTGGTTGCGCGTCCGCCTGCCGATGCAGGGGAACCGGGTTCGCGCCCCGGTCTGGGAGGATCCCACATGCCGCGGAGCGGCTGGGCCCGTGAGCCATGGCCGCTGAGCCTGCGCGTCCGGAGCCTGTGCTCCGCAACGGGAGAGGCCGCAGCAGAGGGAGGCCCGCATACCACCAAAAAAAAAAAAAAAAAAAAAAAAAAAAAGTAGCCAGGCGAAAACAGGGAGGAGAATGCGGGCCAAGGAAAGAGCATGTGAAAAGCCTGCAAGCGCTAGACCACGACCAAGGTAGGACACTGAAAGCAGTTCCGGACAGCTGCAGGCTGCAAGCCAGGGAGGAGCCAGGTTCAGGCCAGACCACCAAGAGCCTTTTTTAACCTATTTAAGGGATGGGGATTTTATCCTAAGGGCCATAAGAAGACACTAAAGGGTTTTAAGAAGAGAACTGATATGATCAGGTTTACACTGTAGAAGGATCATTCTGGCTGCAGTGTCAAGAGGGCAAGGGTCAAAGGTAAGGCTGAATCCAGGGAGCCCAGGAGGATTCTTCAGGAACGCAGGTCAGCGATGAGGACTAGAACCCGGATCGAGGTGGTGGGGATGGAGAGAAGACAGACTCAGCAGACATTTGGCAGGTAAACTTAAGGGCTGGCTCGTGGGAACCAATGAGAAGGGAGGGGTCAAAGATGGTGCCCACATTTCTGCCTTGACCTTTCAGTGGAAGGCAGCGGAAGGTGGTACCAGTCAGAGAGATGGAAGGCAGGAGGAGGGACAGGTGGAGGAGGGAGGAAGCCGAGTTTAGTTTTGGATTGGTCGATCTGAGACAGTGATGAGAGAGCAGGTGGAAGGTTCCAGGGGCCAGCTGGAAATACACATCTGGAATTCCAGACAGAGCTCTTGACTACAGATACACATGGTAATAAGAGGGGTGAGAGGGGATAAGATCCTCTCCATGAGCAGGTGAAAACAGAAGCAGGAAGAGATACCCTGCACGTTGGGACCCTCCACAGAGAACACCAAATGACTCTCAAGTAAACGGAGACTGCACCTCAACTCAAAGCCAAAGGAAAGATGTGGTGGACAAGCAAGGAAGAAGACTGAGCATCCTTTCCCTTATCTCCCATCATGCTCTTGATGTTGCCTCTACTCTTGGCAAACTGCATGCCTTGCTGTTCCTAAAAGACAGAGCGGACTTCACTTTTCCTCTCCAAGGATGTGGTCATTTTATCCCCCCTCCCTTTAAAAAAATCGAAGGCCAAACAACACCACCCACACCCTTACCTCACCACACACAAAGCTGCTTGTCATATGTTTCCTCCTTGATTATAACTGTCTTGAAGTCATGGATAATTCACCCTTTTCTCTTCCATAGCACAGAGCACAGACTCTTGTAGGTAATCTAAGATACTCAATAAATAGCTGTTTACTAAATAAGTGGCAAATGTTTGAACATGAGAGACTGACTCACTGTGCCCAGACAGGCAGACTCTGTTCTGGAGGATAAACTGAAGGTTATTCTTTTTTTTTT
>NC_041218.1:13061060-13062505 GCF_002837175.3 Physeter macrocephalus
GGCACGAACCCGTGTCCCCTGCATCGGCAGGCAGATTCTCAACCACTGCGCCACCAGGGAAGCCCTGAAGGTTATTCTTTGAAGGAGTATCTGGCATTCTTGAACCAAGAGATCGGCTGGGGTGGTTCTTCAGTGTCATGACCACCGAAGGGCAAGAGGAGGGCTCATTGTGGGGCAGGACAGGAGAGGAGGGGAAACTTCAAACAGTCACAGGAACTTTACTAGATCAAGAAGACCCAGGGAGGTGTGTGTGTGTGCGCGCACGCACACGTGTGTATGTTTGCCAGAGAGGGTAATGGAACTAGAACCCTCTAGAAAGGCTAAGTCAAGAACTCCTTTTGGTACACCAGGAAGCACCATGAGAACTGTCCCAGTGGCTGAGTTTGGTGTCAGAAATTCCAGATTGCTAATGAGTCAAGAATCTGATTGTGAAACAAAGACCCTGTGACCAGGAAAAAAAAAAAAAAAAAAAAGTACTGTATATAAATTCCAAGCCCATGCTCTTTCCACTACAGCGTGCTGCCTCCTGAGAGAATTGAAGTTTAACACAATTTAAAAGAGGTGCTACAAAATGTAGTCATATCTAAAAGAGTCCCTGAAGGTCTGCTCAGGACTAAAATGCGGGTTCTTTGACAGAAAGAAATTACAAGCTTCTGGATTAGAAAATGAAAAAATCTGCTGATGTCACCCTAGCTGAGGCTTTAAAAGAATATGAACAATGCCTGCTACCACAGGAAGTGGGGTGCTCTCAATTTATTCTGAGCCATAAATGTTTTATTTATTACTTTAGTACTGCAAAATAAGATAAGTTGTTATTTCCATAACAGCTCTACACGGAGAGAAAAATCACGTGGATCCATCCTATTTCCCAAAAAAGACTTCCCACTATAGTCTAGAGGCAAACTGTACAGCAATTTCCACCACCAGCTTTTCCCTTCATGCATGCAAACACAGTTTTTGCTTTACACAAAACAGATTTCAAGTTCAGATGTTTGTAACAACTACTTCTACTTATCAAAGTGTACTAGAATAATTAATCATTATATTGCAGTGGTGGTACCCACTGGCTGTCACCAGGGATAGAGTGGAAACGGAAGCAAAGATGAAAATGAACCTTTGAGAAGCGATTGTCTTGTGTGCAAGACAGGAAAGCTCTTTCCAACTACAGATTCCTCCTCAAGCCCATGCCACCTCCAATTCCCCACCCAAGCAGGTAAGGGCTGCTGCAGTGAGCCTCTGTCATTCATGGGAAAATGCTGACTGTCTCTGCCTAAGAGAAAGGCATGTGACAAAGCCGGAAGAAATGCAGCCCCTTAAAAAAGAATGCTTGATCTTTGAGGCCTGAAGAATGTTCATTTGGATAGAAGAAAATGGAGAGTATGCTGATTAGAAACGCCAAGAGAACAATGAAAACAGTAATGATTTTTTTAAGGTTTTTTTTTTTT
>NC_041218.1:13062571-13069573 GCF_002837175.3 Physeter macrocephalus
GGGGACGCGGGTTCGTGCCCCGGTCCGGGAGGATCCCACATGCCGCGGAGCAGCTGGGCCCGTGAGCCATGGCCGCTGAGCCTGCGCATCCGGAGCCTGTGCTCCGCAACGGGAGAGGCCGCGACAGTGAGAGGCCTGTGTACCGCAAAAAAAAAAAAAAAATCTAGAGAAAGTAGCTTCTCTGAGGAATGAGCTAATACCTCAACCCCTTTCGTATCTTGTCTCAATAAAGTCAGTCCTCCCAGCAGGCCTTTGCCAAAATATGTTTCAGCCCATTTAATACGTAAGATGTGTGATCTACCCCAGAGATATCAATTTACCCACTATTTAACCATGGCTTCCTGAACATTTACACTAATTTTCAGGTCTACAATCCCTGTTTTTACTATCTTTATTTATTTCTTTGTCAAAGTGTTAAAGCTCTACAGCTTTAAAGGTATTTTATTTAAAGCTAAATAAAATGCCTTTATCAAAGGCATCCAAACCCAAGTTCCATTTCCTGACAATTAACATTTTTAAGGTTGGGCAAGTCCTCAGAAATTATCTAGTCCAATGCTTTTCAACCTACCCCAACACAGCCTGATCTCCATCAATCAAATGACACGACAGTCCATTGGCAAGAGATACACACATACCATACCACACCACACCCACACCCACACCCCTTATGTAATGCCAATCCCTAAACCCCACGTGATTCTGGCACGTTCACTTAACGAGGGAATCCCTCAACAGTGCCACCTCATGACAGTCCATTGGCAAGAGATACACACATACCATACCACACCACACCCACACCCCTTATGTAGTGCCAATCCCTAAACCCCACGTGATTCTGGCACGTTCACTTAACGAGGGAATCCCTCAACAGTGCCACCTCCTTTGAGCTCCTAAAAAATACCCAATTGATCTAGTCTGAGAAACTTCTGGCCTGGGGATTTGCCCATCGTCAGACAGAAGTTACTCAAAGACTGAGCAGGAGAACTTAAGTCTTCTCATTCTCAACAGTGGCCTTTTTTCTCGCAACCCTCTGCTTCTCCTCTGCTCTCTACGGGCATCCCCGAATGGCACAAAAAGCAGTCAATAAATCTCCATCCACTCTTCAATCACACACGCAGGCATACGCCTCTGCTATGGTCACCTCGATTCACGACTGATAACTATAATGATTACTTTATCTCCTGCAAGTAGGCTTCGGAAAAAGTCCAACTAAATCTGACCCCACTCTTTATGCATTAATTCAAGAACACTTATTAGCCAAAGATTCAACCTCTGTCCTCAGCGGGAAGGCCCCATCTATAATAATGGCTAGCGGCTGCACAAAGCTCTAGTTGAACTAGTGCTTACTCTTTCTCACTCTCTGAAATATAGAAATCCAAAAGCTATCTTCCTCCAATCTTACCTGTTCCCAGACATTTTAGTCTATACATGTGGGCTTAAGTGGAACACGCCACTACTTCTAAATATTTCAAGTACCTTCTAATTCCTCGGGTTTTCTCCACAAAACTTCTCCTCTCCAATTCAGGATAGGAAGTGACTTAATGAAAAATGGCATCCCCTGAGGGCTCCTCTCACATAATAAGTGAATCATTTGGGTCTGTTCTGTAGAACTTTCCATCAGCCAGAGAGATGGAAATGGGTTCTGCCGGTAATTCCCGCATTCCATCGACCAAGAGAAATGGACATGTAGGAAGCCTAAATTGTCTCTCTTTCTCCTCTTAGAACATGAATGTATTCTATTTTCACCCTCTTATTCGAGCCTCAGCTTTCCCTAAAATACCAATTTCTGTTTCGACTCCACCGCCGTACTAATATTCGCAGGAGCTGAGGTCTGAGGACCTCCTCCGGCGAGCCGCTAGGTTACGCTCAAGTACGGGCTTCGGCTGCCTTCAAAGGGCGCCGTTCTTTGAGATGCTACCACTAGCTACTTTTTCAATGACTCCTACCCCTACCTAATTCTCACAAGTATTCTGACATTCTCTTATGGTTCATTTACTTCTTCCACTTTCTGCTCTTTTTCCCATCCATTCATTTTTACCCTACATGCCAACTTAAACATTCTATGCCGCATACTTTTCTTCACATACTGTAGAACATTAGCTTCACTAGGGAACCCAAACACTAGTTCTTTCTGTTCTGTCAACCGTTACACATTTGCATATACAATTACAAACAAATACACACCGAGTAACAATCATATACAAGGTCCTTGCACCTACTGGCATAGAAAAAGAAAAGACAGAAAACAAATAACACAGAGATGATGACAGGTATTCAGGAAGAAAGCGCAGGAAGAGAGAGTCCCTTCCGGTCTTCCTCCCACCCAGCAATGTGTTCTGTATAAATCGCACGCAGAAGGAGGTTATTTACCTTGAGCTCCAAGACTCAGGGCAGATCTGGATATCTTCTAACCTATACACGCATAAACTAGTAGCTACTATTGTCAGTATTTCTGCAGTTCCAGGACATACAGTATTTGAGATGTCAGTTACTACCTGGGGAAGGGTTAATTTTAGCATCAGCTATTATTCTCTCTGCAGTGCTTGGAGCAGCTAAAACCACGGATATAAATACCCCTAAAAATTATGTAAAATCTACAAAGCAAAATATAACTTAAATATACCTCTGCCATTCCACCTCAGTCCAACCCCCCCGTCCCACTCTACCTCCCACTAGTAAACATATGGAAAACACACAGAAAGGAAGCAAAATAAACAACATAGTTTTTTAAAAGAAGAAATCTGTTCTCTAAATAATATGACAAAGAGTTAAAAGGAAAGGGAAAATAAACTTCACTGCATTTAAAAAATAAAAAGAAAAAAAAAAGCTTCCCCTATACCCTATCAAATCTGGGCTGACAGGCCTGTTATTAAATTGCCCATAAATGAACTTCTTTAAATAGCACCTATTAATATTCCAAATTTCAGCAGCAGCTTGTGCTCAGAAAAAGAGAGAGACAGAGAGAGAGAGAGAGAGAGAGAGAGAGAGAGAAAAGAAACTTGAAACGGCTAAAACGCAAAACAAACTGCTTTCTTCAAATTGCAACAAAATCTGGAATGAGGAAAAGCCACGAGGGGGAACGGGCTTTGCTACTTTCTGCTGCTGGACCAGCCAGGTCCTGGGCCACTGACTGCAAAGTCAGAGGCTAATGTGAATGGATATCCAAGTAAAATAAAACATCTGCTTAGTCAGAAACCACAGAGATACTGAGAAATAAAGCACAAGGCATTATTGGAACCGTAATCTGTACCAAAAGAAATAGCACAGGTCTAGTCAAGTGTGGGTCCTGCATAATTTCCCCCGGAAATCTGACACATTTACCCCTGGACATCCCGTCAGGGTCTCAAACTCAAGACAACTAAAAGGGAATGTGATACCACCTCCTTAAACCAATTCTCCCTGGCAACCTTCCTCTTTCTGTATTACCAATTATCCTAGACTTGAAGCTAAAAACTGATTTCTCCTACCCTCCTCTCCTTCAGCCAGACACCCAATCATCTAGTAATAATTACGGCCAGCATTTATCTAGTGGCAACTCTAAGCCGGGCACGTGACATGCGCCATTCTCATTGAATCCTTACAGGTAACCTGCTAAACAGACCTCACTGTCCCCATTCACCAATAAGGAAAATGAGGCTCAGAGGTTAAGGGAATTAAGTAACTTGACGTGGCCAGTAAGTAGCGAAACCCAGACCAAACAGAAGTCTGTCTGCCAACAGCGCCCACGCTCAGGCATTGCTCACACTGCCAAAGCTTCATAACCGCCCTTTTATTCCCCCCTCAATGCCACCACTCTGGCTCTGGCCTTTCCTACCTTCTACGTGAACCACTGAAACGCCCTCCCAGTCTTCGTGCTTTTCTCCCTCCCGTGTCTCTTGCGCAGGGAGACGGATTCAACGTCCTAAACGTCACTTCGCAACATTCTCCTCTCCTTGAGCCTCTTCACTGAGTCTTCACTGCTCACCAAATACTACAAACTTCCTAGAGTCAAAGCCTTCCCCAATCTGGCTTTCCCCACACACTACTGAAAAAAACAACTCTAATGAAGTCAAATTCTTCGCCAATCTCCAAAAATACACTGTGCACTTCTGAATGTCACCTAGAAGTGACATTCAATGTCCCCTAGAACACTGTCCCACCCAGTCTGCAAGGCCCCACTCAAGACATTTTTGTTATGATGCTTTCTCTAATGAGGAAGGAAAAGTGGAAAGGCAGCACTGTCTCTGATGGAGAGCTTGCTTTGTGCCAGGTCCGGTTCTAAGAAAATCTGCATGACAGCCCAATGAGATGCATCCACCATCATGCCCATTTTACAGACAGAGAACTGAAGCACCTTGTCCAGGGTCGCAGACTGGTAAGTGTAAGTCGACATTCAAATCCATCTAGCTGCCCTCCTCTTCACCATGTTGCCCCAGGGAGCTCTCAGAATCGACTTCTCAACTTTCTAACAGGTGGGTCAGGCTGATCACATCGGAACCCACTGATCAGGCTTAACATCCCCAAAAGCAAGACAACCAGACACCACGTACTTCCTGATGTGATACAGTAAGAAACCCACAACAGGCCTATGAAGCTTTCTTGCCAAAAAAACTAACCCTGATTGGAATCACATCTCCAGAGCGGTGCTCCTCAAACTTTACTGTGCACGCAGACCCCCTGGGGATCCAGTTAAAGTGCAGATTCTGACTCAGCAGGTCTGGGTTGGGGTCTAAGATTCTGTATTTGTAATAAGCTCCCAGGAGTGAGCTGTGCTGCTGGACCACGGCTCACGCTTTGAACAGCAAAGCTCCAGACGCCAGACATAATCACCAGTGGACAAGACACAGGCGAGACAGAGAAATAAGTTCACTCATGGCCGGAACTAGAATGAAGGGAGTGAGGAACCACTTGCCTCAGGTGCAAAATTTAAGGGAGCACCGGAAGGCACAGGGATGGAGATAAACATTTTAATACAGTATTTTAAAAAATCAACATGAACGTAAAAGACCCATGATGAACACAATATCAGAGTTTTAAATAAAGGCAGACTCAGTATTACTGATTTTTCTTTTTGCTCAGATTCCGATATGGCTCTGCCCAGCACTGAACTGTATAAGTTAACCGCCAAATCTGGAGGATGAAAAATTCTAAAGGGCAAATGTAGACATGCCTGGTTGCTAAAACAAATAAATACTATGAAAGGAGGAGGGGGTTAGAGTTTACAAGGCTTAAGAATAGACATCAAGGGCTTCCCTGGTGGTGCAGTGGTTGGGAGTCCGCCTGCCGATGCAGGGGATGCGGGTTCGTGCCCCGGGCCGGGAGGATCCCACGTGCCGCGGAGCGGCTGGGCCCGTGAGCCATGGCCGCTGAGCCTGCGCGTCCAGGGCCTGTGCTCCGCCAACGGGAGAGGCCACAACAGGAGAGGCCCGCATACCTCAAAAAAAAAAAAAAAAGAATAGACATCCAATGCAATGTGTGAAACTTGTGTTGATATTGACTTGAACAAAACCATAAAACAGAATTTTGGGTCGACAGGCAAAATATAAACACAGACTGAATATTAGATGACGTAAAGGATTTTTAATTTTGTTAGGTCATGTTAATGGTATCGTGATTTTTAAAAATTCCTTAATTATTAAAGATACTAAAGTATTTATGGGTAAAATGACATGAGATATATCTGGGATTTGCTTTAAAATATTTCAGAAAAAAAAAAGTAGAAGAGAGAGATGGGGTGAGATTAGCAAAATGCTGGTATCTGTTGAAGCTGGGGGACAATAGAGGGGGATTCGTTACACTACGCGAATTTTTATGTTTTAAATTTCCATAATAAAACGACATTTAAGTAGCCCTCTTTGCCTTAGGCGCCCTAACACTGACTCTGTGCCACTCAGACAGGCGTGAGCCATGGCCGCTGAGCCTGCGCGTCCGGAGCCTGTGCTCCGCAACGGGAGAGGCCACAACAGGAGAGGCCGGCATACCTCAAAAAAAAAAAAAAAAAAAGAATAGACATCCAATGCAATGTGTGAAACTTGTGTTGATATTGACTTGAACAAAACCATAAAACAGAATTTTGGGTCGACAGGCAAAATATAAACACAGACT
Organism: Physeter macrocephalus; assembly: GCF_002837175.3. Classification (NCBI taxonomy): domain Eukaryota; kingdom Metazoa; phylum Chordata; class Mammalia; order Artiodactyla; family Physeteridae; genus Physeter; species Physeter macrocephalus. The sequence continues at coordinate 13,068,656 of NC_041218.1, forward strand.
GAATATTAGATGACGTAAAGGATTTTTAATTTTGTTAGGTCATGTTAATGGTATTGTGATTTTTTAAAAATTCCTTAATTATTAAAGATACTAAAGTATTTATGGGTAAAATGACATGAGATATATCTGGGATTTGCTTTTTCTAATGTGTGCCAGGAACTGTGGTGATCTCATTTAAATGTCACAATAATGTTGTGAGATACTGTGTGGATGAAGAAGAGTGAAGTTTAGCAAGCTTGAAGAACGTGCCCGAAGTCACACATTAGCAAGTGACCAAGGCAAGGCTTGAACCCAGACCCAACTGACTCAGAAGGAAGCCCGATTAGAAGCACGACATTCTATCATGCGTCTTACGCCCTACGGTGCTGAAGGCCTAAGACAACCTCAGTTTATAGTTCATCTCTCTCATGCTACCTAAGACACAGGAGCCATTCTGAGAGGTGACGAGCAGGCCCTGGTTTTGAATCGGGGGCCCTGACACTGACCAGCCGTGTGACCATGGGCAAATTATTCAACCTTGCTGTCCCTCAATTTCTTCATCTTTTAGGGCTATTAATCTCACACGAGTATGAGATTAACAACCATCTCACAAAGTTGTTAGGAAGACAAAATGAGCGAATAAATGTAAAGTGCTTAGAACTGTCTGACACACGGCAAGCACTGATTAAGTGTTAGTGATTGTCATCATTATTGCCACTAAGTTCTCAATAAAATTGAATGACACTGAACACACCCCTCAGGTCAACTCATACCCATTCAGCTTTCCTTCTAAGCAACTGTCTGACCACAGAACTTGACAGGTGGGCTCCCACCAATGCTTACAGTATAGTAATCAAGATTAACGTCCCTCTGTTGAGAGGAAAAAAAAACTCCAGTATTAATAAAAACCTAGAGACACATGGCCCAGGACCATTGCTA
>NC_041218.1:13070414-13120405 GCF_002837175.3 Physeter macrocephalus
AAAAAAAAAAAAAAAAGAATAGACATCCAATGCAATGTGTGAAACTTGTGTTGATATTGACTTGAACAAAACCATAAAACAGAATTTTGGGTCGACAGGCAAAATATAAACACAGACTGAATATTAGATGACGTAAAGGATTTTTAATTTTGTTAGGTCATGTTAATGGTATCGTGATTTTTAAAAATTCCTTAATTATTAAAGATACTAAAGTATTTATGGGTAAAATGACATGAGATATATCTGGGATTTGCTTTAAAATATTTCAGAAAAAAAAAAGTAGAAGAGAGAGATGGGGTGAGATTAGCAAAATGCTGGTATCTGTTGAAGCTGGGGGACAATAGAGGGGGATTCGTTACACTACGCGAATTTTTATGTTTTAAATTTCCATAATAAAACGACGTTTAAGTAGCCCTCTTTGCCTTAGGCGCCCTAACACTGACTCTGTGCCACTCAGACAGGACACAGCACGGAGTGCCTTATTCATCCATAATAAAAGGAGCTGCTCTTTCTAATGTGTGCCAGGAACTGTGGTGATCTCATTTAAATGTCACAATAATGTTGTGAGATACTGTGTGGATGAAGAAGAGTGAAGTTTAGCAAGCTTGAAGAACGTGCCCGAAGTCACACATTAGCAAGTGACCAAGGCAAGGCTTGAACCCAGACCCAACTGACTCAGAAGGAAGCCCGATTAGAAGCACGACATTCTATCATGCGTCTTACGCCCTACGGGGCTGAAGGCCTAAGACAACCTCAGTTTATAGTTCATCTCTCTCATGCTACCTAAGACACAGGAGCCATTCTGAGAGGTGACGAGCAGGCCCTGGTTTTGAATCGGGGGCCCTGACACTGACCAGCCGTGTGACCATGGGCAAATTACTCAACCTTGCTGTCCCTCAATTTCTTCATCTTTGTAGGGCTATTAATCTCACACGAGTATGAGATTAACAACCATCTCACAAAGTTGTTAGGAAGACCAAATGAGCGAATAAATGTAAAGTGCTTAGAACTGTCTGACACACGGCAAGCACTGATTAAGTGTTAGTGATTGTCATCATTATTGCCACTAAGTTCTCAATAAAATTGAATGACACTGAACACACCCCTCAGGTCAACTCATACCCATTCAGCTTTCCTTCTAAGCAACTGTCTGACCACAGAACTTGACAGGTGGGCTCCCACCAATGCTTACAGTATAGTAATCAAGATTAACGTTCCTCTGTTGAGAGGAAAAAAAAACTCCAGTATTAATAAAAACCTAGAGACACATGGCCCAGGACCATTGCTATACAGTAAGTCCCGCACATACGAACGAGTTCCGTTCCGAGAGCACGTTCCTAAGTCCAATTTGTTCGCGAGTCCAACAAGGTTAGCCTAGGTATCCAACTAACACAATCCGCTATATACCACTGCTTTTACACTTCCTTCCGGACATCCTGAGCTTGAAATAAAGATACTACACTACTGTACTCTATACAGTACTGTACAGTAACGTACACAAAAACACAGCCACTTGTAGAGGATGCACGCATGGGACAATGTACGCCAGACTCGTGAACTCGCTTAAATGATGGAACATGCGAATGCTTGTTCGCATCTTTGAAAGTTCGCAACTTGAAGGTTCACACGTAGGGGACTTACTATAGTATCACAATTGCTTTGCGCGTTTCACGCTAAGGGAGGTATAGTGTTTGTGGGATTGAAAATTCTCCGAGAAGGAACCAGGAATTCTGGCTGAGAGGCTAGACGCTCCACAGCTAAATAAATAGGAGGGAGTCCTGGGTCACAGGCCAAGGTGGGTGGCAGAAGTAGTGCCAGAAGCACTGAGCCAAAGGATGAAGCTGAGAACCAGGAGCCAGAACTAAGCAGGAGCAGAGCTATGGTCAACTGCTGAGCCACGAGGATGAGTTGAGAAGCTGTGGAAGGGCTCACCAGCCAAAATCACAAGGAGAGAGGCCGGAGCCAGGATGGGCAAGGACAAGGCCCCCAATGATGAAAGGAACAATCTGAGCTCAAATGAGACAGACAAGGGTTCTGACACGGCTTGCAGCTTTTAACTACTTAGGCCCTGCCTCTTTTGTGGTTATGTTCTGTCACGCTTGAAATTACACTTTTCCAAGCTGTCTTGTTACCCATGGAAGGTGAAATAAGAAATAAATAAAAGGCTGAGATCTCATTACCCCATCTGGCAGATCCTCGTCTTCCTTCCCCACTGGCTGTCTCTCGAATCACTCACTGCCCAGTTACCAGCAGTAATTTGTTTTAACTCCCAAAGTAACTGAGTATATATTATATCAAATTAATTCATAAGTACTAGCATGTATTGAACCCTGATATCAATCAAGCACTATGCTAAGAGCTTTCCAGTTATCTTAATCCTTCAATGGTCCAGTGAGGAACTGTTATTATCCCCACTTTACAGATGAACCTGAGGCTTAGAGCGCCCAAGGTCATACTGTTAGAAGTGCCTCCTTTCTTACGTTACTCTCTATTAGCAGGCTCCTTGCTACTGAAAGGGCTCCAAATGAGAGAAAGACCATTGCAGGTAACTGCTGACATGATGAACTGAACAACCTGAAACTCGATCTCTCCCAGGGAACCCCGAAAGCTTGGGAAGAGCAGTCGAGGAGGAATGGGCAATACTTAAACTCTCTTTATTTTCAGCAAAGCCGGTCATTTCCTCCTCTTCAGTTGCTCTTACCAGAGTCCTGAGAGCAGCCTCTGCGGCTCCGGTCAACGACTGCAACCTGCTGTGGGGGAAATGATGCAGAGAAAAATATCACAGGTTCTTTTCCTTGCAACTGAGGGGAAGGGAGAAAAAAAAGGAGAGGAATTCCCATAGGAGAAGAAAACTTATAAATACAGCAACATGAAATGACGCCTGCAGATAAATAATACCTGTGCCAAAAGACAGGTTAAAGACAGCAGCCAAAAATGGGACAGATAAAAATAAACAACATATGCAATTTCTTCCAAAGCTGCTGCAGAAAAAGCCTTGTTTCCTTAAAAGCAAACTAAAATTTACTCTATCAAACCATGGTCGTTATTAAAATCAACACTGAAATACAGCCAATTATTATTACTGGCACGTGAATCCTGTATCAGGAGACACTATTTTCCTTTCAAAGGAAAGAAAAAGTCAAATACATATAATACAATAATTTGCTTGCTTTTTAAAATTAGAAATATAAAATATTATGTTCACTATTATGTTCTTGTTAGCAATCAAGAACAAGGAACTTAAAATTCTATAAGTGTAAAATAATAATGATTTTATGCTTATCTCCTAGAATACTACCCAGCAAAAAAAAAAAAAGGAATGAACTACAGATAAATAAAACAATATGGACAAATCTAAAAGCCATTATGCTAGAGAAAGAAAGCTTACAAAAAACAATACAGGTTACATTATATGATTCCATTTATATAAAGTTCTAGAAGTGAAAAAGAAAAAGAATCTATGGTGGGGAAAAAACCAGAACAATGGTTGCCTCAGGGTGTGGGGGACAGGGATTGACTGTGAAGGGACATGAGGAAAACGTCTGGAGGGGTGGCAGCGCTCTCTATCTTGCTAGGAGTCCGGGTTACACAGGTGTATGCATCTGACAAAACAGTGAAAGCAGGCTTAAGATTTGAATATTTTGTTGCATGTAAATTTCATAGTAAGGGAAAAAACACTCTAAGCAAATACTGAGCTCTAATTACTGATATGCATTGTCAAGTATTCAGGCGGAAGTACACTGATGTTGACAAATTATTAATATTTGGAAATGCATCAAAAAGTAAGACTGAGAAGAAGATGGACAGATGGATGATAAGTGATGAAGCAAATACAGTAAAATCTAGAATCCAAGTAGTAGGCAGGCAGGTGTTTACTGTAAAATTCTTTCGAGTTTGCTGTATGTTTGAAGATTTTCGTAGAATAGAGGAAAAATAAATGTACTCATCTATAAATTACAAACAGGCAAGGAAGCTAAGAAAAGGGGGGGGTAGAAAAGTGAAAGGCAGAGTGAAAGGGAAAGAACAGTGAGTAAAAGGGAGAAAAGGAGAAGGGGAGTCAGACCAGTATACGAAAGGCCCACAGAGAACAACTGAGAGCACGAAAGAACAACCAAGAGCACCCAGGAGGTTCTGAAATGAGGGCTCTGGTCCCTGGACAGATGTGTCCAGTTTTCACCTTGTCTCTACTAAATGCTAATAAATGTGTTCTATTTAATAAAGCAGCTTTATTCTATCCAGTGAAAAATGAAATGAGAACATAATAGAACAGCTCTAATAAAGTTATATGAAAGGCATTTAAAAGTTAATGTCATCTAATAATTACAGCAGGATTTATAGATTAAAGTGAGCTTTATTTTTCAAAGTTGTCAGCAGCAAAGAAAGTACATGGGATTTAGAACATGATGAACCTGGGTCCAAATCCCAGTTTCACCAGTAAGCAGAAATATGACTTTAGACAAGTTACTAATTTCTCTGAGCCTCAGTTTCCTCATTTATTTATGGGAATAACATTACCTCTCTCACAGGGCTATTTTGAGGATTAAATGAGACCATGTAAGTACACGGAAACAACTAGCCCAGCACCAGGTACGGCGTAATTATTTAACACAGGTTGTTTTCCTTTCCTCTTATTCTAATAATGCCACCGTTAACACAGCTTTGTGACATTTTTGAGCTGTTGGCCAGGTGAAGAAGAGCAAAAGTGTTCCAGGAGGAGTCCGGGTTACACAGGTGTATGCATCTGACAAAACACAGTGAAAGCAGGCTTAAGATTTGTATATTTTGTTGCATGTAAATTTCACAGTAAGGGAAAAAACACTCTAAGCAAATACTGAGCTCTAATTACTGATATGCATTGTCAAGTATTCAGGCGGAAGTACACTGATGTTGACAAATTATTAATATTTGGAAATGCATCAAAAAGTAAGACTGAGAAGAAGATGGACAGATGGATGATAAGTGATGAAGCAAATACAGTAAAATCTAGAATCCAAGTAGTAGGCAGGCAGGTGTTTACTGTAAAATTCTTTCGAGTTTGCTGTATGTTTGAAGATTTTCGTAGAATAGAGGAAAAATAAATGTACTCATCTATAAATTACAAACAGGTAAGGAAGCTAAGAAAAGGTGGGGGTAGAAAAGTGAAAGGCAGAGTGAAAGGGAAAGAACAGTGAGTAAAAGGGAGAAAAGGAGAAGGGGAGTCAGACCAGTATACGAAAGGCCCACAGAGAACAACTGAGAGCACGAAAGAACAACCAAGAGCACCCAGGAGGTTCTGAAATGAGGGCTCTGGTCCCTGGACAGATGTGTCCAGTTTTCACCTTGTCTCTACTAAATGCTAATAAATATGTTCTATTTAATAAAGCAGCTTTATTCTATCCAGTGAAAAATGAAATGAGAACATAATAGAACAGCTCTAATAAAGTTATATGAAAGGCATTTAAAAGTTAATGTCATCTAATAATTACAGCAGGATTTATAGATTAAAGTGAGCTTTATTTTTCAAAGTTGTCAGCAGCAAAGAAAGTACATGGGATTTAGAACATGATGAACCTGGGTCCAAATCCCAGTTTCACCAGTAAGCAGAAATATGACTTTAGACAAGTTACTAATTTCTCTGAGCCTCAGTTTCCTCATTTATTTATGGGAATAACATTACCTCTCTCACAGGGCTATTTTGAGGATTAAATGAGACCATGTAAGTACACGGAAACAACTAGCCCAGCACCAGGTACGGCGTAATTATTTAACACAGGTTGTTTTCCTTTCCTCTTATTCTAATAATGCCACCGTTAACACAGCTTTGTGACATTTTTGAGCTGTTGGCCAGGTGAAGAAGAGCAAAAGTGTTCCAGGATGGGGGAAGAACACAAGCAAAGGGAGAGAGAGGGACAACAGGAAACAGGTCTTTTTCTAAAGACTTCTGGAACATAGAGGTTGAGAGTAAGGGTGATGGAGGGAGGATGAAGAGGAATCAGAAAAAAGCTGAGAGGAAGACAAGGCAGGATCATGAAGGGCCTTTTATGCCATGCTAAGCAGTTGGGTCTTTTTCTTCCAGGCAATGGAGAGTCATTTACAGGTTGTCAGTAGAACAGTGACATGATCAGAGTTCTCTTTTAGAAAGAATATTCTGCTGGCTGACTGCATGGTACAACTCCAGGGACACGACTCACATAGGATGTCAAGAGAAGCAAGACATGGACTAAAAAGTATTATGACTCTGAAATCTTAAGTACCACACCTGAAAACCCTAGTGTAGCTATGATCACCTAAGAAGTCTACAGAATGAGGACAGGACCTGGGACACCAACCTTTAAGGGACAAGCAGAACAAAAAGACACCCTAAAGGTAACTGAAGAGGATATGGTCAAAGAGAATCAAATGTGGCAGATATGGACTGAAAGTATCCTCTTCATTTACCAACTAAGAGGCTATTAATGACCTTGTCAAGAACAGGGTCAATCAAATGATGGGAACAAAACCAGATTTTACTAAGCTTACTCTAAAGTGGAGGTAGAGGCTGCAAGTGTGAGGCAAGGTCTCAAGAATGGTATAAAAGGAAGAGAGAGAGCAGTAAATAAATGGGGACACACAGCTGAGATGACACGTTTAAGCTAGGAAGAGTTTGGCAAATAGGGGGAAAGAAGTAGGAAGGATGAGATTCAAGATACAAGCGAGGAAAAGGATAACCGATGAAGGAGGAAGAACGGGACGCAGATGGGAGACGGCCTTGGGCAGGAGGATGGCAACCTCACCCAATGAGACAAAAAGAACAGAAATGTGCGTGCAGGGTAACTGCCCAGTGTTCTTTATTTTCTCTTTGAAGTAGGAGTTAAGGTTGTCCAAAAATGAATATGGAGAAGGTGAAGCAGGAAACTGAGGAAATTCATGAATATTTCAAAATAAATTTGTGAAAATGGAAGAGTCACCTGACTATGGGTTAGTGTATCATTTTCTTCAGGAGGATTCAACAGCCTGGGTTTGTGAATTCACAAGTGGCCAGTCAACAGGGTTGAGATTTTGCCCTCTGAGACTTTGATTCTCTTGTTTGTTCCTTCCTCCATAAAGACAATATGTCTCCAGTACCTTCTATGTGCTGGGTCTTGGGGACAGCACTAAGAAAGACAAACAGGGCCCCTGCCTTCAGAGTCTTATAATATAAGAGAAAAAACAAACAGAACAAAAAACTATAATAGTAATAAGTATTATGTAGAAGTTCACAATGCCATGGAGAAAATGTAGGAAGTCTGCCTAACCAAGACTGGAGGGGACAGGGAAGAAGTAACATTTGAGACCTGGAGCAATGGTAGTTGGCTGGGGAAGAAGAGAAGGGAAAAGAGTTTCAGGAGGGAACATGTATGAAGGCCCTCTAAGGAATCCTGGCACAGAAAGGACATGCCACTTTGGAAGACCTGAAAGTTCTATATGCCAAAGTGTAGAGTGTGGCATGGCTAGAGCTGTCTACAGATAGGGCCAAGTCATGTAGAGTTGGTAAGAATTTTGGATTTGAGTCTAAAAGCAATAGCAATTTGCATTTTTAAAAGACTGCTCTGGCAGTGCTGTGCAAAATAGATTAGAAACAGGCAAGAGTAGATACAAGGAGAAGAGTCAGAAAGCATTTAGTAAGAATCCAGGCCAGAGATGATGGCAGCGTGCACAAAGGCAGCAAAAGTGAGGAAGGACAACAGAAATCCAACAAAGTAAGTGATATAAAAGAAGTGAAATCACTTAGAATGCATAACCTGAATGTGGGAAATAAGGATGAAGGACGAATGGAGGATGACATTCAAATTTTTAGCTTGGGAAACTGGATGGTGAGTGGTACTAATCACTGAGAAGGAACAGGTTTGACAGGAAAGCTTTTGATTTTATTTTTAGTCTGCTGAGTTTGAGGCACCTGGGAAGCAACCAAGGAGACAAGTTAAGTAAGCAGCTGAATGCACATATAGGTCTGGAGCTCAGAAGAGGTCTCTATGGAAATACAAACCTGCGGTCTGTCTACCTACGGCTGACAATAAAGCCATTGCGAGCAGATGAGATCATACAGGGAGAGGGTATAAAGTGAGCAGAGGGCCTTGGGGAGAGTCCTAGAGAACTACTTCTGTAACCCCTGAGTAGAAGGGAGAAGTAAAAGGTGAGAAGGAATGGCCAGAGGAGTAGGAGGGAAAACAGATACCTGGCAGTCAGAAGCCAAGAAAAAAAAAAAAGCGTTTCAAGGAGAGTCAACTGTGTCTAAAGCTGAGCAGTCAAAAAGGATGAGTAATAAAACTGGTGCGACTAATTCAAATGAAGACCACACAGGATGTAGAATGGGTAGGAGGCAGGGAAGCAGAGAGAACCTATTCAAAAAGTTTAACTTAAAATAGGAGGAGGAAATGAGAGAGCGAAAAGGCCAGGGAGGACATATGAAAAACTGTGTTGAATTGTGTGATGTGCTGAATCAAGGAATCTAGGACAGGAAGAAAGTGAAGAAGGCAGGGATGAGTGATAGATTGGGAAGAAAATGGAGGGCCCAAGGGACAAGAAGTCTTGATAACACTGAAAAAGAGGAGTAAAGGAAGAAAACTGGAATAATAGAAGGCTGAAATGAGAGATTCAGATGCTTAAGTTCCATTTTCAAAAGTGGAACAAGGACAAGTGATGACAGGTTTAGCATTCAACCAGTGAGAATGGGGAGAGTTGAAAGAGGGCAAAGTATTAAAGTCCCAGGAATAGATTAAGTCAGGAAAAGGAAAGACAAGGTGTTGTTAGGTGGGTTCTTCACATAAACACTCAGGGCTTTCAGAAAGATAATAAGATAACAATGCCCTTTTCTCTTAAAGAGAAAAGGACATTGATAAGCCAGGCACCGAAGCCTAAGTCTAATGTAGATGAGATCCCAGAAAGCTGGGTGGTTTATGGTTTTATAATATAGCCAGATATTATGAGCCTCAAAGGAGAAAAGATTTTTTTAAGAAGATGAAAGAGTAATGGTTTGGAATAGGTACCGAGGAGCTAGGAGAATGGCAACCCCACCTCACAACCCATTTGAAGAGGAGGGCAGCTTCTATTCAAGAGAGCTGCAAGGTAAGAATTTTGCAGGGAAAAAACCAAATTAGTATTATAAAAAATAACGTGAGGACTGTTATGTGAAAAGTTTGGGATTTTTTTTTTTTTTAGAGGACAATAGAAAGAAACTACCTCAACATAAAAAAAGACATATATGAAAAGCCCACAGTTGGGCTTCCCTGGTGGCGCAGTGGTTGAGAATTCGCCTGCCGATGCAGGGGACACGGGTTTGTGCCCCGGTCCGGGAAGATCCCACATGCTGCGGAGCAGCTGGGCCAGTGAGCTGGGCCCGTGAGCCATGGCCACTGAGCCTGTGCATCCGGAGCCTGTGCTACGCAACGGAAGAGGCCACAGCAGTGAGAGGCGCACGGACCACAAAAAAAAAAAAAAAAAAAAAGCCCACAGCTGATATCATATTCAACAGAGAAGAATGAAAGCTTTTCCTTAAAGATCAGGAACAAGGGAAGGATGCCCACTCTTGCCACTTCTATTAAACATAGTACTGGGATTCTTAGTCAGAGCAATTAGGCAAGAAAAAGAAATAAAATGCATCCAGATTGGAAAGGAAGTTTGCAGATGACGTGATCTTACATGTAGAAAACACTAAAGAGTCCACACAAATAAGCTATTAGAAGAAATTCAGCAAAGTTGCAAAAGTTTGCAAAGTTTACAAAATCAGAACACAAAAATCAGTTGTGTTTTTATACACTAACAGCGAACAATTCAGAAAGGAAGTTAAAAAAAAATCCTATTTATGGAACAGGATAAAAAGCCCAGAGATAAACCAACACACCTATGGTCAACTAATCTATGACAAAGGAGGCAAGGATACACAATGGAGAAAAGACAGTCTCTTCAATAAGTGGTGCTGGGACAACTGGACAGCTACATGTAGAAGAATGAAATTAGAACACTCCCTAACACCATACACAAAAATAAACTCAAAGTGGATTAAAGACCTAAACGTAAGACCGGACACTATAACACTCTTAGAGGAAAACATAGAAAGAACACTCTTTGACATAAATCACAGCAAGATCTTTTTTGATCCACCTCCTAGAGTAATGGAAATCAACAGAGAAGACTGAAAGCTTTTCCTTAAAGATCAGGAACAAGGGAAGGAAGCCCACTCTTGCCACTTCTATTAAACATAGTACTGGGATTCTTAGTCAGAGCAATTAGGCAAGAAAAAGAAATAAAATGCATCCAGATTGGAAAGGAAGAAGTAAAATTGTTTGCAGATGACGTGATCTTACATGTAGAAAACACTAAAGAGTCCACACAAATAAGCTATTAGAACAAATTCAGCAAAGCTGCAAAAGTTTGCAAAGTTTACAAAATCAGAACACAAAAATCAGTTGTGTTTTTATACACTAACAGCGAAATCAACGGACAAAGGATTAATCTTCAATATATACAAACAGTTCACGCAGCTCTATGTCATGAAAAAACAACCCAATCAAAAAATGGGTAGAAGATCTAAATAGACATTTCTCCAAAGAAGACAGACAGATGGCCAAGAAGCACATGAAAAGCTGCTCAACATCGCTAATTTTTAGAGAAATGCACATCAAAACTACAATGACGTATCACCTCACACCAGTTAGAATGGGCATCATCAGAAAATCTACAAACAACAAATGCTGGAGAGGCTGTGGAGAAAAGGGAACCCTCTTGCACTGTTGGTGGGAATGTAAATTGAAACAGCCACTACGGAGAACAGTATGGAGGTTCCTTAAAAAACTAAAAATAGAATTACCATATGACCCAGCAATCCCACTATTGGGCATATAACCAGAGAAAACCATAATTCAAAAAGAGTCGTGTACCAAAATGTTCATTGCAGCTCTATGAGAAAAACAAATATCGTATATTAATGCATATATGTGGAATCTAGAAAAACGGTACAGATGAACTGGTTTGCAAGGCAGAAATAGAGACACAGATGTAGAGAACAAATGTATGGACACCAAGGGGGGAAAGCGGGGGCAGGGGTGGTGGTGGTGGGATGAATTGAGAGATTGGGATTGACATGTATACACTGATGTGTATGAAATAGATAAATAATAAGAACCTGCTGTATAAAAAATAAAATAAAATTCAAGAAAAAGGGGAAAATATTTTTTTAAATCCCATTTACAATAGCACTGAAAAGAATGAAATATTTAGGAATAAATATTTTAACCAAGGAGGTGAAAGACTTGTATACTAAAAATGATAAAACACTGCTGAATGAAATTAAAGAAGACACAAATGAATGGAAAGACATCCCATGCTCTTGGATTGGAAGGCTTAATATTGTTAAAATGTCCATACTACCCAAAATGAGCTACAGATTCAGTGTAATCCCTATCAAAATTCTAGTGGCACTTTTGAAACAATAGAAAAAACCATCCTAAAATGCATATGGAATCTCAAAGGGCCCTGAATAGCCAAAAGAATCCTGAAAGAGAACAAAGTTAGAGGCCTATCACTAATTTCAAAACATTTTACAAAGCTGCAGTAATTAAAACAATATGATACTGGAATAAAGACAAACATATAGACCAGTGGAACAGAACAGAGAGCCCAGAAATAAATTCTCACATATATGATCAAATGATGTTTGACAAGGACACCTAGAAGACACACTGGGGAAGGAAATCGAAATGGATTAAAGGCCTAAACCTAAGACCTAAAACTATAAAACTCCTAGGAAAAAAACATAGCGGGGAAGCTTTTTGACATTAGATTTGGCAATGATTTCTTAGATGTGACACCAAAAGCAAAAATAGACAAATGGAATTACATCAAGCTTAAAAACTTCTGTGCATCAAAGGACAATCAACAGAGAGAAAAAGGCAATCTATGGAGTAGAAGAAAATATTTGCAAATCATGTAACTCATAAAAGGTTAAAGAACTCCTACAACTCAACAAATAACCTGATTTTTTTTAATGGGCAAAAAACTTGAACGGACATTTCTCCAAATAAGATAAACAAATGGCCAGCAAACATATGAAAAAATGCTCAGCATCACTAATCATTAAGAGAAATGCAAACGAAAACCACAAAATGCCATATCACACCCATTAGGATGGCCACTATCAAAAAAAAAAAACAACAACAACAGAAAATAACAAGTGTTGATAAGGATGTGGAGAAATTGGGATTGTAAAATGGTGCAGCCCCTATGGAAAACAGTATGGAGTTTCCTCAAAAATTTTAAAATAGAAATACCATCTGATCCAGCAATCCCACTTCTGGGTATATACCCAAAAGAATTAAAAACAGGATGTTACAGCCATATCTGCACACCCAAGTTCAATGTAGCATTATTCTCAATATCCAAGAGGTGGAAGCAACCCAAATGTCCATCAACATATAAACAGATAAAGAAATGTGGTCTATACATACAACGGAATATTATTCAGCCTTAAAAGAAGAAGGAAATCCTGCCATGTGCTACAACATCAATGAACCATAAGGACATTATGCTAAGTGAAATAAGCCAGTCACAAAAGACAAATACTACATGATTCCACTCATATGAAGTGTCTAAAGCAGTCAAACTTACAGAAACAGAAAATAGAATGGTGGTTGCCAGGAGCTGGAAGGAGGAGGAAATGGGGAGTTGTATTCAGCGGGGATAAAGTTTCCATTTTGCAAGATGAAAAAGTTGTAGAGATCTGCTGCACAGCAATATGAATATATTTAACACTACTGAGTGTACACTTAAAAATGGTCAAGGTGGGGCTTCCCTAGTGGCGCAGCGGTTGCGCGTCCGCCTGCCGATGCAGGGGAACTGGGTTCGCGCCCCGGTCTGGGAGGATCCCACATGCCGCGGAGCGGCTCGGCCCGTGAGCCATGGCCGCTGAGCCTGCGCGTCCGGAGCCTGTCCTCCGCAACGGGAAAGGCCGCAGCAGAGGGAGGCCGGCATACCACCAAAAAAAAAAAAAAAAAAAAAAAAAAAAAAAAAAATGGTCTAGGTGGTAAATTTTCTGTTAGTGTTTTTTACCACAATGTTTTAAAAGGGGGAGGGAGGGGTGCTAAATAGCACCAGAGCATGCGGAGAGAAATCTGAGAAAAGGAAGCTATGCAGGACAATGGGGGGTTGCATTCTGAGCAGTAACCTTGAATGTCAAGGGTAGAGACAGAGCAAAATGATGCCTCCAGCCTCCTGCTACACTTCTAGTTCAAGCTATTTCAGATCCAACTGCGAATGAGGCCTCCGACGTGCCACAGACTTAATGGGCCTTTTTTAAAGTCTCAAGACTACGCTGGCGAGAAATTATTATGGTACCTTAAAGACATCCTGAACAGGGGACACGGTTATTTCCTCACATCTTCACCCAGCAGTAGCAATGGCAATAATCCTCAGCAGGTGGGAGGTTCTCCTGCCTTGAGCGAGCCGTGGCCTGGACTGGGTGCTCCTGAGTAGGAAATCCTAGTTCCTACCTTGGCAGGAGGTATAAGGAGCCTTTCCTTGAGGGCTCAAATGTTACGGCTCAAATTTGCCATAAAATGTTACGGAACGACCCGAACGAACTTTTTGGCCAGCCCCGTAGTTTGAAAAGGGAGGAAGAGCCGAACATTATATGCTCCGTACACAATTTGTTAAAACATTTCCTCTGCCCTTCTCTTTTTTATATATTAAAGTTTTAAGATTCTTAGGTCTGTTCTTTATACGCTAGCTAATGGAATTCAAGTGTTTAGCCTTGAGAATACTTAGAAAGAAAAGGGGGGAATGTTCCATCTTCTCCACACCTGCAAAAAGTAGACACCATGTGCATCATAAATTATCTCTGAGAGTGGTGAATTGAGAATGTTCACAGTAGTACCAGTGTGACTCTCCTTTCCAACGTGGAGACTTCCATTATAAAGCCTGTTCAGTTTTCTGTTTAACAAAGCAGTTATTTAGGACACTTGGATGTCAGAGAATCTTGCTATATATTTGACGTAGCCCTGAATCCCCAAAAGACTGCAATTTGATCGTCTCTCTTCGTAATTTGTATAATTTTTATATAAAAACTGTTTATTTAAATCTTATTACCATGCTAATCCAGAAGAGGCGCTCTGGCACTTTCTTCTCCCCACAGACCTGAAAGGCTAATAAAACCCTTGACGCCCTGGAATTCCTTATTCAAACAAATGTTTTGAAAGTCTAAGTCTCATTTAAATGAACTAATGGGTTCATTAGTTTTGTTGTTGCTAATGGGTTAGATGAGGAAGATCACAGGGGTTGCAGGTAGCAGACTCAGTGTCTAGCAATGGGCTCTATTAGAGATCAAGAGACCATAGCGGGAAACGGAAGGACCACCCAAGGACACGTGTGAGTTCCAACCCTCTACTATTACTAGAGAAGTCCCTTGTCTCTCTCTAGGCGGCCCTCAATTTCTCCCCGTTCTGATCTCGCTACAGTAATCTGTGTCCACTGAAGTACGAGTGTTGATAGCTCTGTACAGTTTCCATCTTTCAGAACTGGGTACAACAAGAAGCCTTTGTCTTTGAGGTTTTAACATCTGCTTTCCTTTTACACCACACTGTTTTACAGAGACAAGCACAGCTAAACAAGATTTTAACCGTAGGCCCTTCTGGACTGCTTTGTTGTTGCATGTGAAGGCGCGGGGGATGGGGGCTGGCAGATATTTACCAGTGTTTTCCATAGAGCCAGTGGCCTCCCCATGTCAGCAGGCAGATCCCAGCTGTAGTTTTCTTCCAATGATTTCGAAGTGTTTTAAAGAACACAGTCATCTTCTCTTAGGGATTTGCTAGATTAGTAGAGGCAGAAAAGAAAAATATAATTGTCCAAGGGAATCGGGCAGAGTCCCTATGACTGACTGTCTTTGGTTCTTTCATCCTCTCCATGTTTTCCTTCCTCCCTCCTTTTCCTTCCTAGTTACATCGTCTTCATCTGCTCACCCACCCACCTTCCCTTTCTTTCCTTTCTTTTTTCTTTTCTTTTCTTTCTTCCTTCCTTCCTTCCTTCTTTCTTTCTTCACTTCTTTCCACCTAAACTACACTTTTTTCTTCTCTCATCACTTTTTCTTAGAAGGAAGGGGGAGAGGAGCAGGAAGAGAAGAAGGGAACTCTAGGTGTCCTGTCTTTGCTTTCTTCTTACAGTCAATATACCGCTCTTTAAGAGTATCTGCTTATCTGGGAATTCCCTGGCCGTCCAGTGGTTAGGACTCAGCACTCTCACTGCCAGGGCCTGGGTTCGATCCTTGGTCGGGGAACTAAGATCCCGCAAGCCGTGCGGCACGGCCAGAAAAAAAAAAAAAGGAAAAATTTTAAAAAAGAGTGTCTGCTTATCCATTATATATAAAGTGTATATCATCAAATTAGTAATGTAAAGGGATTATTCAAAATAGGAGAAAACACTAGGCCCTCAATAGAACATTCACAGAAAACTCAATGAAGAGGAAATGCACACAGCTCTGTAAAAACGCTCAACTTCCTGAGTGATCAAAGACATGCAAATTACCAAGAACTATGCCTATTCACCTATAAAATTACCAAAACTTTTAAATGATTATACTCACTGATGACAAAATGAGCTAGACACACACTCCTATACGGAAGGTAAACTAGCATAACTTTACTCAAAAACAAAGTGACCATATATACCTATTCCGTTTCTTTTCGTCACAGCACTTATCCTGTGATGATCCTAATGTGCTAGTTTGTTTATTAACTGACCCCACTGGAATGTAAACTCCGTGAGAGTAAAGATTTTTGACTGGTTCTGGTCACTGCAGTATCCCTGTGTCTAAATAAAACCTGGCACATAATAGCTATTCGGTAAATAACTGTTGAATGTGATGGGGTTCAAGACATGCCACCCCAAAACATGGCACCCTGGCAGAGTGGCTATTTTAAGCGGAAGGAGTTCGGGGAAACGGCAGGAGCAGCAAAGTCCCCCTGACCACCTCCCCACCTTGCCCTTCTTCCCTGAAACAGATCATAAAACCCTCCAGTGAGAGGTGCCTGCCCTACGCCCAGCAGGAAGGATCGATTTGTCTCCAAAGAAAAAGGGATGCCAGGAAGAATCCTAACACGCAGGCCTTGCTAAGTTTCCCATTTGCTATAATTACCTCATACCCTTTACCCTATCGTGCTCCTCCACGACTGTCTAAAACAAAATACTCGGGCCTGTTTCCTTGGGTCTTCATTTCTTTATGAAGGCTCTCGTATCATGTAAAACTTATCCTGAGTAAACTTATATGCTTTCCTCCTGTTGGTCAGTCTTTGTCAGTTTAATTTCCAGACCTAGCTAGGGACCCTATGAAGGTTAAGGAACACTTTTCCCCCACTACATTAAATTTTTTTTTCACTAAGAATTTTTGTTGATGTGGAAAAAACTAAAAATATAATGTTAAGTAAAATTAGCAGGATTAAAAAGCCTTATGTAATTGGTATTTACCAAGTATGTTCAAACATGAATATAAGTGAAAAAAAACTACCAGTAGAAATAAACACACAGAAATTTTAAGTAATTCCCTCTTGGTTGTGAGAAAATGGGTGACATTTATTTTACATCTTAAATTGCAATGTATTTTCTAAATTTTCTAAAAATAAATTATTTTCTAAACAGATACAGAAAATTTTTATGACTTTGTGTGCATGAGGTAAACAGACCAAGAAAAAAAAATCTTCAGCTTTTGCTGAAGATTCTAGCTCTTTTATTACTCCCTTTAACCACAAAGACTCTCTTCTTGACCTAACTTTAATCAGGCTCCTCTGAGCTCTGCTGGACAAGGCCCTAGCTTGGGCTTCCCTCTCCGCCCTTGTAGAATCCAGTTTGAGCAAGAATCCCACTTAGTTTAGTGAAAATCCCCCACCTCCACCGTTGGTATCTGACCACCCTGGATATCTTATCACCCTGGTCTGCCTTCAGCAAGATCTCTACTGAGTCAGCCTAGCAAGAATTCCCCTTAACCCTGATGTTCCCTCTTAGTAATTTTCCATCCCCTGATGCCCACCCTGCCCCTTGGCTATAAACCCCCATTTGTCCTCGTTGGAGTCAGAGTCGGGTCCAACCTCCTTCCCCCACTCCAAGACCACCACTGCAGTGGTCTCTACATCCACCCAGATGCCTCTCCCTACCCTTGAGTAAAGTCTGCCTTACCATTCTTTAACAAGTGTCACTACATAATTTTTTCTTTAACACTACCATTGGTTAAAATTCCTCTCAAGGCCAGACACATCCTTACCACCAGCAACAATGAAGCCGGTGCCAGGGAGCCCACCTTCCTGTGAATCAGAGCCACAGTCCAGGATGGTACATCAAGGAACCCAAAGGCACATGTGATAACTAGATGCCTCTCCATCGGACCCTAAAGCACTCGTTCATTCAGCATGCTAGACTCTGTGCTTGGTGCTAGGCGGAGAAGCACAAGTCTCTATTCTCAAGTGCTGGCAACTGTTAAACCCACAAGTGCAAAACAATTACACAATTTATGATTGCAATACAGTGGGAAGGATGTTGAGGGCTAAGTCATGGCTCTGTCAGAAGCCACAAGAATGACCCAGTGTAGACTGGAGGTGACACGGTGGTCCATGGTTGGGGGAAGTGTTCCCAGAAGGCGTGACATTTACCCTGGGTCTTGGAGAATGAGGAGTACCAAATGAGAAGCTAAAGAGATTGATGTGCATAAAGGCATAAATGATAGCAAGGTATGTTCAGGGAAACATAGGTAGGTAGTCAGGTATAAAGAGCAGGGTAAATATGGAAGGTGAGCACAAGGCCTCTCAAACTCTAGTGTAAAACTTGTTAAAATGCAGATTCTTGGGCATCACCCCCTGAGATTCTGACTTGTTCTGTTTGGGCTGTTAGTGAAACCGAGCAGGACCCTGTGGGGCTCCTGGGCACGAAAGCCTTTCTCTGCCTCCCATTTCTAGACTTTCCAAGTTCCAAAGGGCAGGTTCAAACAGTTGCTAATCAGGGAAGGTAAGGGATACAGAGACAAGGGAGGAGCAGTCAGAAAACATTAGTGCAGCCTTGGGGCAGGGTCCTGGTTCCACCTCAAGGGATACACATAACAATATCTTTGCGCTCTTCTGCAGAACTAAAACCCCCAACAGATGGAAGATGTTAACTACTTGATGAAGTAATCTTCATTTCAGAGAGGTCACAGTTTAATAACCTCGAGAATCACAGAAGCTCATCAGAAGGCCACCTGAGGCCAGATTAGATTAAAGGAACACAGGCCCTGCACACACCCTGATCCTTATAAGCAACCCCGCCCTTGAACCACTGCTATAAAACTCCTCACCAAATCCCCCTGGGTTGGGACACACAGTTTTTGAGGGCATGAGCCTGCTTTGTCCCCCTCTGCCTGGCAAAGCAATAAAGCTCTTCTTTTCTACTTCACCCAAAATTCTGTCTCCAAGATTCGATTCGGCACCAGTGCACAGAGGCCGAGTTTTTGGCATCACTACCTTCATTATTAATGAGTACTCCCATGCTTCTAGTGGAGGTCAACACCACACTTTGAGAAACAGTAGTCTGGAGATAAAGGATGGGGGAGGTCGGGGAGGTTCAGAAAAGATCAGGAAGGACCTTGACTCCACGCTAAAGACTCTGGATGTTACATTGAAAATGATGAAAAACCTTGAAGGGATTTAAGCAAGTGAGTGACAGGATCACGTTTGGACTGTAGAAAGATCATTTTGTAGCAGAATGGAAAATGGGCTGGAAGAAGCTGAGCTAAAAGCTACAGAGAGCCAGTAGCAAGTTACTACCACAATCTCTAGGCACATAAACGAAGGAAGGAGCAAAGGAGACAGAGAAAGGATAGATGTGGCAGATCTTTAGAAAATAGAATCTAGCAGCCATTGGTGATCAACTGATTGTAGGAGGTGAGAGAAGAGGAACCAAGCCAGTTTCGTACTTGGGCAACTTAATGAACAGTGATTTCAATCATTAGAGTTGGATCGTAGGTTCACGAAGAAAAGTGTTGGAGATATTGAGCTTGAGATGCCTGTGGGGCATCCGATGGAAATGATCAATGGATGTCTGGACTTAACAGTTGGAAGCCAGGAGAAATTGTCTGGATGGAAGATATAGATTTGGGACTCATCAGTGTGAAAGAGATAAAGTTGGAGTACAGGCAAAATATCCAAGGCAAGGACAGAAGTTAGAGAACAATCTAACAGTCGTTAAGAGTTTGTTTTAAGGCCACCCATGACCCACTGGAACTCCCTTCGTGTCACAAATGAATGGGTCTGCGTATTACAAAACTACTGTGGAAACATGCAGGCAACCTAGTGTAGTGGAAAGAGCACTGGTCCAAGGGTCTTGAGGCCTAGATTCTAGTTCTACCTTTGTTACTTACTGGCAGTGAGAGCCTGGGTAAATCATTTAACCTGCCTCTATGTTCTCATTAGTAAAATGAGGATACACCTGCTCTGATTAACTCATTTGGCTGCAAAGATCACATCTGATGGGGCTGTGAATGCACTTTCCTCCTTAGCAAAATGAGGATACACCTGCTCTGCTTAACTCATTTGGCTGTAAAGTTCACATCTGTGAGGGGTATGGATGCACCTTGTAGATTTTTCCGGATTTAAGTCATCATCAAATATGTAATATATTAGCTAGCAGTGTATATGCCTTCTAAGTACCCAACAGAACTCTTATTCCCCAATCTCAGTAAAAACTTAAATTTTTACTGAAAAAATAAAATTTGGCACATAACAGCCATTCGATAAATAACTGTTGCATGTCTCATCCGAAATGCATGGGTTTGGGTTTTTTTTTCCCAAGAACTCCCCAATTCTGATTGTATTCTACCCTCCTCACCATGAGGCGGGCCTTTTCTCACTAGACTTGGGACCCCACAACGGGCAGGTTCTGTCTGTGCATCTCCAGCAAACAGAACCTAGTAAAGCACCTGGAATGAACGAACCAATCAACCAATCCATCAAGCGATCAGAAGCCATTCGCCCCATTTTGCAAATGAGTTAGCTGAATCGCTCCCCCCCCGCCCCAAGAGAAGTGGGTAAGGGTCACGCAAGTTCAAGGCAGCTCTGGGACTAGACCCTAGGCCACCAGCCTCCCGCAGCGGCAAGAGGAACCCCGCCATCCGCAGGGAGCCCTCCCCGCGCGGTTCCGTCCGGCCCTCGCTCCCACCCTCCGCCCGCACCCGGGTCGCGACGCCCACCCCACGCCCCGGGGCCCTCCCCGCCCGCCCGCCCGCCCGCCCGGGCCGGGTCCCCGAGCCCCGCTCCCGGTTCCCCGCCCCGGCACTGCCGCACTCACCAAGGCGGGTCCCGCGCGCAAGCTGCCTTTCCTGTGTGCTCGCTCAAGATTCCCCTGCTCTTTGAAGGGAAACCGCTGCCGCCGCCCTTGGGTTCCGCAGCGGGTTCCTGGCGCGCAAGGAGGGTGCGGTTTGCAGGGGCCGCCCGAGGCGCGTCGTGGGGGGTGCCTTCAGTTTTCGATCGCTCATTTATTCATCCATTCAGCCTTATCATCCATCCTTCTGTCGCTCAACAATATTTTATGGAAAGCCTACCGAGACAAACACTGTTTTAGGACCTGGCACTAAATCGGAGAATAACTAAATGAACAGGGCAATTTCAGGTAGTGCTATGTACCACGAAGAAAACGAAAACAGGTGATAGAAAAGGAGTGGGGTGGGGGGAGAACTATTTTAAGTTAGGCCTCTCCGAGTAAGGGGCAATTAATCTGAGACCTGAAGGCGAGAACGAGCAGGTTAAGCAAAGATCCAGAGGAAAAGAGAACCTGAAGGAGGGCACGGCCAGTGCAAAATCTGTAAAGCCTGAGGCAGTTTACCAAGTCGGAGGCCAGTGCGAGTGAAGCAGAGACAACTAAGCAATAAGAGGTGCGATGAAGCCGGGGAGGTGGGCAAGACGGGCCATGGTGGTAAGGAGTTCCGACATTATATGGAATGGGATGGGAAGACCTTGAGAGGATTCAGTCAGGGCAATGACCTGATGTGGTTTGCATTTGAAACACCTCTGGCCGCAGTGTAGTGAATAGATTCTAGAGAGCCAGAGAGCTGCAGAGAAGCCAGGGCCCATGCTGACCACCAGAGGGCAGTTCTAATTCTCTGTCCCCCTCCCACCAGTTCCCCCACCCGCACGTGTGCTGTGGGGACCATACCAGTCAGTCAAGGTTTCTTTCTTTTCTTCTCCCATCCATCACTGGATCAACCAACATTTGCTGAGTGCTGCGCATGTGCTAGGCACAAGGGATGCACTCCTGTACAGCCCCCACCCCCGCCCGTTGTCCCTGCCCTCATAGAGCTTGCAGTCTAGTTTCCCGTTTACTGCATAAAGACACGCATCCTTACTATCGCCCCCCAGATGAATGTTTTAAGAGAAATGAGAGCCACCGGCGAGATTATGGTGCAGTAAAGCATGCTCGGCCAGTTTCTAATCCTCAGGACCCCACACTACCAGTAGGGTGAACTTCCTAGCCCTTCCACCTGTAAATTAGGAGACTGGATCGCCGTAAAAAAATCTCTTCCAGCTATAAGATGTTGTGATATTCTAGGTATGAGAGCCAGTTATTTTCAACTCTCCTTTTCCAACCATCTAAAACATTTGCACTTGAAAATGAGTTGCTGAACTGCTTGCCTGCAGGCTAGAAAAATCTGGAACTTGATGCTGCATGGTCCAATGGGCAGACTAAGCTTTAGGGTTTCAGCAAAACAGTGGTTTCCCCAAAGTGAGAAAAGTTTGGCTTAAATGAATTTTCCATAATTTTCCAAGCAGAAAATGAAGAAACATAGAAAGAAGCTTTTCCTTAAACTATATATCTATACTTTATATATAGATGTATATTTTGTATATGTATACTTTTCATATATGTATACCTTTTCTTGTTGTTTTAGGGCTGATTTTATTTTTGTTTTGGATTACACACTGACAGGGAGCTCTACACTCATTTCTGTCTTTAGGGTCAACAAAGAACAGAATCCAGTCTTGCTGGGACACCCGCATCACGTGTGGATGTGATCTGACCACACTGAATGTGCTCACGTACATGCTGGCCTGTGAGCGCCCCTGTGAGGACAGCTGTGCAGGCATGGCCGTGTATCTGTGCACACGGTGTGGACAGTTTTATGGCAGTGAAAAGAGGCCTCCCTCTGGGGTTCTGTGACTTATTGGCACAATTGGATGAGAGCATAGCCCTGCCCAGGCTGCAGATGGGCATTTAGTGTGGTCTTAACACTGCACTTAGCCAGTGCGGGAGGGCAGCAATGTCCAGTAGGTAAATGTATCTGCACCTTTGGAACCAGGTGCCTGGACTGGAATTCCAGCTCTGCCACATACTAGCTGAGGGAGTTGAACAATATCTTTAATTTCTTTGTAGCTAAGTTTCTATAATGATGATGACAATAACTGTTATCTACTTCATTGGATTGTCATGAGGAGTAAATGAGTCCATACACGTAAATCCTTTAGAAAAGTACACAGAACAGAGTTAACACTCAAGAAATACTTGCGGTGTTTTGGTTTTTGTTTTTTCCCTGTAGCCACCGCCTAAACCTCAAGCAACTACCTGCTAACCAGAAAATCCCTGGGATGCAACAGGTACCCGGGAAGGAAGAATATGTATTTGGCAAAACTGGGATGGGGGCTCCTGAGAGTTTCAAGCCCACCGGGAGCAGGCCGTCTGTACACATGGATGGGGTGCCAGTCGGCCAGAGTGAGAATTCTGAGTACCGACCCCTCCCCGATCCACCCCCCAGGGTCACTGAAGACGGCAGACAGGAACGTTAACTCACAGAGGGCTGATGCCAAAGAACCAGGGCTGGGGTGAGATTTCAGATCCCCTGTTCAAGACGGAGGTCACGGCTTTGACTCTCCCAAAGCTTCGGGGAGAGGGCGTGAGGGTCTCACCGGGAGGTAACATCTGGACGGGGTTGAGCTGTGGGAAAAGAGAACTCTGGTTTTATTTGAGTTAGAGCCACGCGCTGTTGAAAAGCTCAGGCGTCACAAGGCAGATGCCCAGAATGCCTGTGAAGAAGGGTGACAGGCCTCTGCCCCCAGGGAGACAAGAGCACCCCACGGGGGAGGCAGTCCCTCCAGGGAAGGGAGAACAAGGGCATGTGGAGGGTCGTGTGTCCCACAGCCCACCTCACTCAGGACTAGTCGAGTAATGTTCAGGAGACCATTAGGGAATATTTGTTCGTTCTCTTTACTTATTTCTTTAACCTGAAGCCTTTAATTCATTGTGGCCGGTGTGGCAGGAACTGGGAATGTTGGTGTCAGGCTGTTGAGTTCCCAGCAGAGAAGTCTGGAACCATCTCCCAGGTTTTTATCTGGATTCTCAGACTAGAGAAAATAAGACATCTCCGCAAAATAAAGCCTCAGAATTACATTTGCAAAAGAGAGGAGTGTAGCCATGGTGCGGGGCATGTCTCTGAGGGAGACCGTTGTGTTCCCTCCTTAAATTGCGTGTTTGTATAAACAGGAACAATAGGTCATGTGGCTCAGATAGGTCACCTGCAAATGGGGAAATAACTGCATCAAAATGGGAGTGAGCCATAAATTCATCTCTGAGGAATTAACTGTACCCATCACACGACACATGTATTTCCTGACACTGTAAAGCATTATTGAAGCATCCCATTTATTTCTGAAATGATATAATTTATACTATTAATATTTTTGCTGTAGAAACTGCCCCTTTTTGGCCACATTGGTTAAGCCAATGACTGCCCCTTCGTATCCTTTCTAGAGGCACACAGTTGTAAGTAAATAAGTGAAGGATTATCCCTGTTTCAGACGTAGAAAACGGATGGACGGATGCCGTGGGGGGAAGGGGGGTGTGCGATGAATTGGGAGATGGGGATTGCATATATACACTATTGATACTATGCATAAAATAGATAACTAATGAGAACCTACTGTAGAGCACAGGGGACTCTACTCAGTGCTCTGTGGTGACCTAAATGGGAACGAAATCCAAAACAGAGGGGATATATGTATACGTATAGCTGATTCACTTTGCTATACAGCAGAAACTAACACAACATTGTAAAGCAACTATACTCCACCCCCCCAAAAAAAAGTGAGAAAAAAAAAAAAGATCAGAAATTGAAAAAAAAAAAAAAAAAAAAAAAAAGATTATCCGTGTTTACAGAAGTTAACCCCACCCCCATCCTGTGGGGGGATAGAGTGGAAGCCACATCCTACGCATGTAGTCTGTAAGGCCACAAATGACACTAAAACATGGAAACCTCTCAGAGGCTCTTTTCAGGCATCATGACCAGGGCTGAGCAGTGGACATGGAGATGTGCCACCTGGATCCCCCTTCAAGGAAAGACCTGCTGTCCCAGCTGCCAGGAGCATTGTGATAGACAGCCCCTGCAGGGGCAGCCTCCATGCAGTGAGCCATCTTAACCCGTGTCACGCCCTTCTGGAAGTGACCCACATCTAATGACCTGATCCAGGAGAAAGTACAACAGCTTTGTCACTTTAGACCCAAATAAGACACCTCTGACCAGTTATCCTAGCCCCAGAGCTGCTCATGGGGTCAGCTGCGGCTGTCAGGCTGCATCATAGCTCAGCTTCTCCCTCTACTCCATCCTGCTTCCTTCTCTCCCTTTTTGCAGGTGTTGATTCTGAACGCTAAACACTGTATGCCAGACAGCGTAATAACCCCCCCAAAATGTCCATGTCCATCCCCAGAACCTATGAATACTCTGTAGACATGTTTAAGTTAAGGATCTTGAGATAGGAAGAGTATCCTGCATTATCCAGGTGGACCCAGTATAATCCCAAGGATCTTTATAAGAAGGAGACCAGAGATCAGAGAGAGAGATGTTGCTCTGCTGGCTTTGAAGGTGGAGGAAGGGGTCACAAGCCAAGGAATGTAGGCAGTCTCCAGAATCTGGAAAAAGTCAGAAAATAAGTTCTCCTTTCGAGCCAGAGAGCACACAGCCCTACAGACCCATTTTAGGTTTCTGACCTTCAGAACTGTAGGATAAGAAATGTGTGTTGTTTTAAGCTACTAAATTTGTGGTAATTTGTTACAGCAGCAAATAGGAAATTAATACACACTGTCATAGAATATGCTTCCTGGAGAATCCAACCTAGACAGGTTGATAGTTCAATACTTTCAGTGAATCAAAATTAAAACTAAATTATTTTTCTGTCTGCCATTTTGGGTGTTTAGGGCCATTTGTGCAACCCCTCACCCAACCCCAGAGCAAACCTGTAGTGCCCCCTTTCCTTCTCTCTGCTCATCCAAATCACAACCTTCCTGCAGCATTTCCTGAGAGCTACACCCTTGTTGATCTACCCCTTTCTCGAACAAGGGTAATGTTTTTAGTCTGCATCATTCACTTCAGCCATTAATCATGTATTTTCATAGGACAAATGGGGGACATCAGAGGTAATGAGGGAATCCCTGTATGCATTCCTCCAGGTAGATGTAGAGGTTGGAGTTTTTGGAGACCTACACCAACTCTACTCTCTTCCAAACTCTATTTTACTAGGATGTACACAGATCCCAAAATGATTAGGATCAATTGCTAGCCAGCCTTGAATGGTTTCCTGCAGCCCAGCAGAAATCTGACACTCTGGCTTAGGCAGCCCCAAGACCTTCTGTTAGTCAAGGACTGGAGCCTGGTGCTCTCTCATAGTTAGGGAGAGTCCTGGAAATTTTCCTCTGCTGGTCCATGATGAGCATCTCTAGTTCCTGAGAAGAAGACTCAGGTCTGACACCACAGGCCTTAGATGCCTGCAGCAGCCCCTTGGGCAGCATCCCTGAGGTTCACTGGCACATTCATGTCTTAGATGAGGCCAAAGAGCTATCCAGATGTGCACAGCCAGAGACAAGGGCATGGCTCATGCTCTCCCTTTCCCATGTTCTTTGTTCGGTATTGCTGACAGTTAAGTGAGGTTCCTAAACAGCAGAAAATTAATTCCCAGTTGTCATTTGGAATTTTCCTTGGTCTCCAACTCTTGCCTGGGATCTTTGGAGAACATTCTGCACCGTCAAAGATAGGGATTTGTGTCTCTTTCACACAACACGTTGCCACACATGGTACTGGCTACATGTTGAAATAAGCTACACATTGAAACTGTGAACTCAGTCGCCTATAAAATGAAGTCACGTTTTCCTGAGGGCATTAGAAGAGTGTGCTGACAGATAGCCAACAGCCCCTAGTATTGAAAGAGTCTTACTTACATCTCAGTATCTGTAATATTTAAGAAACTAAAAATAGAGCTACCACATGATCCAGCAATCTCACTCCTGGGCATATATGCAGAGAAAAACATGGTTCGAAAGGATACATGCACCCCAATGTTCACTGCAGCACTGTTTACAATAGCCAAGGCATGGAAGCAACCTAAATGTCCATCGACGGATGAATGGATAAAGAAGATAGGGTACATACAATATATACAATGGAATACTACTCGGCCATAAAAAAGAATGAAATAATGCCATTTGCAGCAACATGGATGGACCTGGAGATCATACTAAGTGAAGTAAGTCAGACAGAGAAAGACAAATATCACATGATATCGCTTATATGTGGAATCCAAAAAAATGATACAAATGAACTTATTTACAAAACAGAAACAGACTCACAGACTTAGAGAATGAACTTATGGTTATGGGAGGGGGAAGGGTGCAGGGGGAGGGATAGTTAGGGAGTTTTGGATTGGCATGCACACACTGCTATATTTAAAGCAGATAACCAACAAGGACCTACTGTATAGCAGAGGGAACTCTGCTCAATATTCCATAATAACCTAAATGGGAAAAGAATTTGAAAAAGAATAGGTACAAGTATATGTATAACTGAATCACTTTGCTGTACACCTGAAACTAACAACACTGTTAATCAACTATACCCCAATATAAATTTTTTAAAAAATCTGTAGTATTTTCCTAACACAATGACAGACCATCTGGAAACCCAGTAGCTTCCCATTAGTCCAGAACCAATCCTGAGGTGACTTTCTCTTGGCTCAAAATCTGTTATTAAGAATGTCAAAGGGGGCTTCCCTGGTGGCACA
Organism: Physeter macrocephalus; assembly: GCF_002837175.3. NCBI lineage: Eukaryota > Metazoa > Chordata > Mammalia > Artiodactyla > Physeteridae > Physeter > Physeter macrocephalus. The sequence goes on from NC_041218.1 coordinate 13,097,447, forward strand.
GTGGTTAAGAATCCGCCTGCCAATGCAGGGGACACGGGTTCAAGCCCTGATCTGGGAAGATCACACATGCTGCAGAGCAGCAAAGCCCATGCGCCACAACTACTGAGCCTATGCTCTAGAGCCCGCGAGCCACAACTACTGAAGCCCGCGTACCTAGAGCCCGTGCTCCGCAACAAGAGAAGCCACTGCAATGAGAAGCCCGCGCACCGCAACAAAGAGTAGCCCCTGCTCGCTGCAACTAGAGAAAGCCCGCGCGCAGCAACGAAGACCCAACACAGCCAAAAATTAATTAATTAATTTTAAAAAACAAAAAGAACGTTGAAGGGAAACAACCTCTGTTTAGAAGTAGGGTAAGAGGAAACAGGAAGATAGGAGTGCCATGATCACTCACGGATCACTCGGGATTTAAGAAGTACTTAAGTCGCCAGTCAAATTGCTCCGTAATGTGGACGAGTGAGAGAATGTGAGACTAAACCAAGGGAGAGAGACTCAAGGTTTAAGGTAGCCCCACATTTTAATTTTATGCTCACTGACAAGATATACATATACAGATATACATGCATATGCATATATCTAATACTCTCATACTTGCAACCTCCTTCCCAGTTATATACATCAACCACATAAACCTAGAACAGCAAAGGTGGCTGTTGATTACCCTAGAGAGGGTGCTGTGTGGCTCTCACTTCTCACTTACTTCTCCCTGCTTTTGCCACTTCTCTGAAGCTCCAGAACTTGGTCAGCTTAGCTAAGCCTGATGGTAGGATCTACTGCAGGGGTGGTATATGGAGTGACTTGAGGCAGTGGTCATGGTAAACCTACAGCAATAGAACCCTCATCGTGTCCTAGAGTCGGAAACTTACAGATGCAGAAAGAAAAGCCATAAAGAAAGGAAGGCCAATAGAATAAATAAACCCAAGATAAGTGTAGCCTCTTTCACCACTGATTCTTGGCTCCACTTGTAATTATGTTGTACTAAGTGTAGTATACACTTTCTTTCTTCATCCATCATCCATTTCCCCCATTCTTCTTTCCTAAAAGGAACCAAATTTTGCTCAGGTATACACTTCTCACCTTCACAGTCCCTGCCTGCCTGTGACAACTTTGCAGGTGACTAGATAACCCCATCCCTGTTGTTAGGAGCTAGTTTATATCAGTTTAAGGTCCTCATAGTAATTCCTCTTCCACTGCCAGTGCTTGGGTTAGGAATTGATCATGTAACTCACTCTAGACCAGAGAGTCTTAGGGGGAGTCTGCTGAGAGATCTCAGGAAAGATTTCATTCTCCTTAAAAGGGGACATTCAAGAAAGATATGGTGATGACCCTTAAACATATTATGCTAGGTGAAATAAGCCAGTCACAAAAGACCACATATTGTATGATTCCACTTATATGAAACATTCAGAATTCCAAATACATAGAGATGGAAAGTGGATTAGAGGTTGCCTGAGGCTGGGGTTGGGGATGGTTGGGGGAAAAATAGGAAATGACTGCTAATGGGTATGAGATTTCTTTTTGGGGGGATGAAATGTTCTAAAATTGGTTGTGGTATAAGAGTTGCACAATTCCATGAATATACTAAAAACTACTGAATTATAAACTTTAGATGAAAGAGTTGTAAGGTATGTGAATTACACCTCAATAATGCTGTTGAAAAAAATGAAAGGGATGGTCCCACTTTTTCCCATAGATAGGGTCATATGTGTACATCATACCTGAAACTGCTACAACTATTGTTCACCCGTGAAGGGAGCCAGCCCTTGGGTGAAGCCAGCTCACAGAGGATGAGCAGGAAGAGATGGAAAGAACTTGGCTCCTTGGTGACATCATTGAGGCAAATGGCTGGACTATGCCTGGAGTTTGCTCAAACTTGGACATCCCATAATGTGAAATAATAAATTCCATTATTGTCTAAGCCAGTTAGAGCCAGGGTTTTCTGCTCCTTGAAGCCAAGAGCACTGACTTGATAAAGCACAAGCCATAGGCTCTTGGTGGGTAGGAGACACAGTGAGGACAATGTTTTTAAAAAAATGATGTTGAAATTTTAAGGGAAAAACAGATGAAAACAGAAGGCAGAAAGGAGCTAGTTGACATCAATTGGTATGTTTAACCTTATATTGTTCCTAAAATCATTCTCCAACCATTCCCCTGGACCCTGGACCCGGGCCATGCTCATTTGCTATAGATTCATTAACATTAAAATAGAGTTAAGTGTTCAGAAAAATTGGTATAACATTCATATCACCGCAAATAGCCTTACATGAGGCATCTCAGATAGAATCTGCTTCTCATGGGAATAGATGCTCCTCCACTGGAACTTTTACCATAGAAAATTACGTACAAATTCCTTTAACATTCATTTTGGTTTGTTTACATATTTTATGCACACAGGTTCTTCTTTAGACTACTTTGTTTCCACTAAGAAAAGTATGAAATGGAGATCTTGTGGGATTTAGGCTTAAAATCTCTTCCTTGTTGTGACCTTTAATATCCACTGATAGTAGTAACTAACAGATTGGAAACATGTAAATGAGGCCTTTCAAGAAACCAGCAGGTTGCTAGGAGAGAGAATATCTTCCACATTTAACATGGGATTTTATAAGAACCCTCTGCAAAGCCCATTCTCACCCATGATCGATATGGGCCCTGCCTTTTCCCGAAAGTGACTTCTTTTGTTAATGTGTCTCCTTGTCCTTTGCCACCTCCTCCTCCTGACGACATCTGGGCCCTAGCTGGCACTTTTCAGTTGGCTGTTTAACACAGGCATGAAAAGGGACAAAGATAGGGTTCACATTGATTGTATCAAGCAAGTTCTCCAATATTGTTTTGCAAAACCCAGTCTCCCAGAGTAACCCAGTTTCTAAGTATTCTGAAACAAGGAGGAAATTCTATCTATGATGAATTTTAAGGAGGTGTTCTTTTAAAGATTCTATTTTTTAGAGCAGTTTTAGGTTTATCACAAAATTGAGAGGAAGGTACAGAGATTTCCCCTATATCTTCTTGCCCCTACATTTGCAACGCCTACCCCCATTATCCCATCACTCCCCAGAATGGTGCCTTTTTTTTTTTTTTTTTTTAACTAAAGACGAGCCTACATGGACACATCATAATCACCCAAAGTCCATAGTTTACCTTAGGGTTTACTCTTGGTCTTAAATGTTCTATGGGTTTAGACAAAAGTATAATGACATATATCCATCATCATAATATTATACAGAGTAAATTCAATGCCCTAAAAAACCACTGTGCTCACTGTGCTTTCTATTTCTCTCTCTCCCAATCCCCACCCCAGCAAGCACTGATCGTTTTACTGTCTCCATAGTTTTGTTTTTCCAGATTGTCACATAATTAGAATCACATAGTATGCAGCCTTTTCAGATTGGCTTCTTTCACTTTATAATATGCATTGAAGTTTCCTCCATGTCTTTTCATTGCTTGATAGCTCATTTCTTTTCAGCCCTGAATAATATTCCATTGTCTGGATGGACCACAGTTTATCTACCCGTTCACCGACTAAAGGTCATTTGGTTGCTTCCAAGCTGTGGCAGTTATGAATAAAGCTGCTATACACATCCACGTGTAGGTTTCTGTGTGGACATAAGTTTTCAACTCCTTTGGGTAAATACCAAGAAGTGTGATTACTGGATCATATGATAAGAGTATGTTTAGTTTTGTTAGAAACCACCAAACTGTCGTCCAAAGTGGACGTACCATTCTGCCTTCCCATCAGCAATGAACGAGAGTTACTGCCGTTCCACATCCTCACTAGCATTTCATGTTGTCAGTGTTCCAGATTTTGGCCATTCTAACAGGCTTGTAGTGGTATCACCTTGTTGTTTGAATTTGCATTTCCCTGATAATATTATGTGGAGTAGATTTTCATATTTTTTTTATTTGCCAACTGTATATCACTTTTGGTGAAATGTCTGTTCAAGTTTTTGGTCCATTTTAAAATCAGGTTGTTTGCTTCCTTATTGTTGAGTTTTAAGAGTTCTTTGTATATTTTGGAGAGCAGTCCCTTGCCAGATGTGTCTTTTGCAAGTATTTTCTCCCAGTTTATGGCTTGTCTTCCAATTCTCTAGATATTATCTTTTGCAAAGCAGAAGTTTTTCATTTTAATGAAGCCCAGTTTATCATTTTTTTCTTTCATGGGTCATGTCTGGTGTGGTGTCTAAGAAGGCATCACCATACCCAAGGTCATCTAGGTTTCCTCCTTATGCTATCTTCCAGAAATTTTATAGAGTTTTATTTTACGTTTAGGTCTATGATCCATTTTGAGTTAATTTTTGTGATGAGTGTAAGGTGTCTAAATTAATTTTTTTTTTGTAAGTGGATTTCCAGTTTTTCCAGCACTATTTGTTGAAGAGACTGTCTTTGTTTCATTGTACTTTGTTCCTTTGTCAAAGATCAATTCACTCTAATTATGAGGGTCTATTTCTGGGCCCTCTGTTTTTTGTTTTGTTTTGTTTTGTTTTGTTTTGTTTTTGTGGTACGTGGGCCTCTCACTGTCGTGGCCTCTCCCGTTGCGGGGCACGGGCCCCGGACGTGCAGGCTCAGCGGCCATGGCTCACGGGCCCAGCCGCTCCGCGGCATGTGGGATCTCCCCGGACCGGGGCACGAACCCGCGTCCCCTGCATCGGCAGGCGGACTCTCAACCACTGCGCCACCAGGGAAGCCCTGGGCCCTCTGCTTTGTTCCATTGATCTCCTTGCCTGTTCTTTTGCCAATACCATATTGTCTTGAGTACTGATGCTCATGGCCCTTTACCTAACTTGGGTTCCTTGGTGTGAAGCAATGCTGTGCAAGATACCGCGATCATTCATAAGGCCCCTGGTGAGTCCCCAGTTGGTGGCCCTGGCAAGGCATGACAGGCAGGGAATATAAAACCAAATCTGCGAATCCACAGGGTCTTGCTCTATGCTCCATTCCACATCCTGATCTGCCCCCAGACACCAGGAACATGGTTAGATCTGTTAGATCGTAAGGGCTGAAGGACAAAATCAATTGTAGCCGTCGGCGGAGGAAACTCCTCCTGCTCCAAGCCCACTCAGACCTGACAGCTTTTCACCCACCTGTGAAATGGGTCACTGTACACGTGCATCTCACAGCTGTTGCCTCAAAAATGGGTGCCTTCTTTTGGTGGAGGATGCAGCACACGGTGCACTTCCTTCGCTGTGGTAGGGTTAAGGTAGTGGACCAGCCAATACGATATTTTTTAGGGTAGTGTGGCAGTAAAAGTCTCTTGCCTTCAGTGGCCGCATGGTTGCAGGTGACCACAGATCATAATATACATTTTTTAAAATTTATCCATTTATTTTTGGCCGCGTTGGGTCTTCGTTGCCGCGTGCGGGCTTTCTCTAGTTGCGGCGAGCGGGGGCTACTCTTTGTTGTGGTGCGCGGGCTTCTCATTGCGGTGGCTTCTCTCGTTGTGGAGCACAGGCTCTAGGCATGTGGGCTTCAGTAGTTGTGGCACACAGGCTCAGTAGTTGTGGCTCGCGGGCTCTAGAGCGCAGGCTCAGTAGTGGTGGCACACGGGCTTAGTTGCTCCGTGGCATGTGGGATCTTCCCAGACCAGGGCTCGAACCCATGTCCCCTGTATCGGCAGGCAGATTCTTAACCACTGAGCCACCAGGGATGCCCACATAATATTTTTAAAAATTCTTTTAAATTAATACATAATATTTCAACATTTGGATACATTGTTGATTATCCCTTCATTGTTGAAAGATTGGGCTTTAAGATTTTAACTAAAAAAAAAAAAATTGAAGATCTTTGAAGTCGTTTAGGATTATATCCTTAGGGTTAATTTTAAAAACTGAAATCAGGGAAAAAAAATATCTAAGGTTTCAGATGCATATTCCCAAACTGTTTTATTAAAAGCTTATAACCAATTTAACATTCTCACCATCTGTATAGGATAATCTTCTCACCAGCAGTAAGTAACTTTTTTTCCCCCAATTTCTACTTATTTAATTGCTGGGAAGATGGTATTTCATTTTTTCAACTTACATTTGATTATGAGTAAAAATGCTTTTTCATCTATTTAGCCATTTTAATTTTCTCTTCCATAAAATATTTGCTTGTTTTTTACTTGTATTTTTATGATATTTTCTCAACTTGCTTTTTATGTTTATTTTTGCCTCTAAAATTCTATAACCTTATCTAAATGATGAAAGTCTTAAATCATTTTAGAAGGATGATATTATAGTAACTGGATTCTGTTGATATTTTAGTGGTTTTCTCATCAATTTGATACATGCTCTTTGTAGATTAAGAGTCGTAATCCTTTGATTTATTTGTTCCAAATACCTTCATGGTATATTTGCCTTTGTACTTGGTTTATGATAATGTTTTACATTTAAGAAAACAAACAAACAAAAAAAACCCTTGTATGGTATGCAGTTGAATCTCAGTCACACTACTGGAGAGCCTTCTATCAAATCATCAGAAATTCACCTGTATTTATCTCCTAGGAATTTTCTATGGTTTCATTTTTTATATTACTCTTTTAAAATTCACCCATAATTATTTTTCCGTATCAAAATATACCAAAATCTTTCCAACTTCAAGGTCTTCACCAAGGCTGGTCCATTCACTCATCACCTAAGCCACTCCCATTCATCTTCCTCCTCTCAGCTCAATGGTCACTTCACCCCAGAGATCTACCCTGGGTCATTCATCTAAACTAGGTTCCTCCTGTTACACTCACCCAGAGCTCCCTTGTCCTTCGTGGAATTCATTAATAATCTGAATGTTTCGCAATTGTATCTGTAATATAATACAAGTTTGTAATTGTATTAGTGCCTGACCCCTCCCCCAACTATGAGGTTCTAAATTCCATAAGGACAGTGACAATGTTATTCTTTTTCCTATAGAATACTCTTATCCTTATATAGATAGTGCCTGTCATAAAGTAAACACTATTTTAGGGTTGAATGAACCCTGAACTTCCTCAGCTTTCTGCCCTCCCACGCACGAAATTACTCACATAACACGACTCAAAGGTGAAAACGCACACCACCTTCCTCGACTGCAGGCTGTGGGACACAGTGTACCCTCCTCCCCTTCAAGGCTCATGCAGCCACCTGCACTTTGCCAGGCACCCCCTTCTCCCTCTCTTTGAGAAAACTGCCTTATCAGTCAAACCCTCCCTCCAGTGTTTTCTCCCTCCATCTCCACTGTCTTTCCCTCTTTAGCATATAAACCTACTCAAAATGTGTCCATCTCAACACAGAGATATACCCAAACCTACTCCTTCCTGATCTTGCATTCCCCACTACAATTTTTAAAATCAATTTTATTGACATAATTTACATACAATAAAATGCACCCAGATCGGTGACTTTTGATAAATATATACATTCCTGTCATGGCCACAATGAAGATATACATAGAGCAATTTGAGGAGACAACCTTTTTACAACAGTGAGTCTTCCAATCCGTGAACATGGCATTTCTCTCCATTTATTTAGGTGTTCTTTATCTCAGTAATGTTTCTTAAGTTTTAATTGTACATATCTTGGACATATTTTGTTAAATATATCCCTATGTTTTTCAGGTTTTTAGTACTCTTGTAAATGGCACTATTTAAATTTCAATATAGAACTATTTGTTTCTAGAATACAGAATATACAGAAATACATTTTTAAAATATTTAGCTTGGATCCGTCAACTCTCTTCTCCAAATCTCTCCAAGGCTAATTGAAATTTTTCACTTACAGAATTATTTATTCCAATTACCAATGCTTCTGAAGCACTAAGAACTGATTATAAAATGAATATTAATTCGATCAGATTTTTTTGCCAACATCAAACTGATAAGCACTGAGGAAAGCAGAGTAGGTGTTGAGTGGTAACTTTGAAACCTGCTGTATGCTGAGACGGAGAGGTTAAAATGGGCCGCTGGACTAGAGTCAATTATGTCTCAATGAAGCTGGAAACTAAATAAGTAAATAAAAGGTTAAAAAAAAAAGAGAGAGAGAGAGAGATGAAAAAGATGAGGAGCTAGAGTGAGTAGCAATCCAAAAAAAAGATGAAAGATGTCGAAGAAAGGAAGGGAGAAGATGCCATACCATAGGTACATTTTACATTTTCATGGAGACCCCCGGAGACAATCACTGTACCATTGAAGTCCTGCTCTCCCATATTAATTCTTTCTTGAACAAGGAAGGTTACAAGTAAGATTTTTGAAGCAAACTTATGCTCTGAGCTGTTTTTCCGTTTTTGTTTTATGCCCAAGGACTATTTCGAAAGATTGAATCCTCATTCAGTTCAAAATCATCTCTCAAGTCCAGGTCTCTTCAATCAGACCGTCCAGCATATTATCTTCCAGACCAGCATTTCTCATGGTGTGTTTTATATAGCGTATTATGTCAGAGGAAAGTTAACAGTTATACACACATACCAAACAACAACAACAAAACAATGATTCCCTGAGTTTGGGAATCACTAGGCTAAACATGTGTATTTATATTAGATTCAATAGAACCTTTTTTTTTTTTTTTTTTTAATTTTTTTTTTTTTGCGTTACGCTGGCCTCTCACTGTTGTGGCCTCTCCCGCCGCGGAGCACAGGCCCTGGACGCGCAGGCCCAGCGGCCATGGCTCACGGGCCCAGCCGCTCCACGGCACGCGGGACCCCCCCGGACCGGGGCACGAACCCGCACCCCCCGCATCAGCAGGCGGACTCCCAACCACTTCGCCACCAGGGAAGCCCTCAATAGAACCTTTGATATACAAATGAGCATACAAATTTCCAAAAGGGTGATATAGTATATAGTGTTTATGTATTATTAAGTTGGGAATAAAAAAGACTTCTTGACTTCAAGTATGGTGCAGTCAGGTCATGTGGCAGAAATAACTCCTAGACTTTGAGATAGGAAACCCAGCTCCTTTGTTTACTTATATCATTGGGGGTGGTTACTTTAAATCTATGAATGACATGCTCTTAAAGAAAATGCAGATTTTAAAAATCCACTGTGATTTGCATTAATTAGGTTAAAAATATTACATACAGAGATGGACCTAAATTTTATAATAGACAAAGGTGAGAGGAGTTGACATTATAGTTAAGATTTTTTTTTTTTTTTTGTGGTACGCGGGCCTCTCACTGTCGCGGCCTCTCCCGTTGCGGAGCACAGGCTCCGGACGCGCAGGCTCAGCGGCCACGGGCCCAGCCGCTCCGCGGCACGTGGGATCTTCCAGGACCGGGGCACGAAGCCGTGCCCCCGCATCGGCAGGCGGACTCTCAACCACTGCGCCACCAGGGAAGCCCACAGCTTTAACTTTTGATCTTGGCCTTGTTGTCCAAAATTGCTCAATATCCCAAGCTGCAGAGAGATAAGCACAAATACAAAACCCTGCTTCTAACTGTATGCATGTAATTGCTGAGATTAAGTTCTGTGACTTAACATTCTCTGACGTTAATTCTAAAGCTCTCCATTTATTCATTATTTCCACATAGTCTCTTATCCTGAACCTTAAGAGGAAGGCTTTAATCCTTCCAGCTTTAAGCCAGGGCCTGAAGCCCTCCCTGGTCGGTTGCTTTGGTAGCACAGCCAGCCTGAAGGGCACACCACTAGGTGGCGCTGAAGATCTGGCTGGAGAAGGAGAATTGGGGCTAAACAGGTCCACAAGCGACAATTTTCCTCGGGGTCTACTGGCTGGCCCCAGGTTGCTATTTTCTTTATTGTCAGAGACCTTGGGGATGTCCTGGCTTGAATCTGATACAAACAGTCCCTCTGCAGTGCTTATCAGTCTGTAAAGGGGATCTTGGTCTCGGCAGTAGTATCTCCCGGGCCTTATCACAAGATCATTAATGACTGGATCTTCCTGCCTCCTCCTTGCATCTTCCCCGAGTCCCCAAGTCTGGGGGCCTATCCTGTGTTTCCTCACCCATTCATTCAAGCATTTATTGCATGCTCTTACATGTCAGGTTTGAGATACAAGACTTGAGCATTTTTTTTCTTAGTCGGCCATCATCAGCATCAGGCCCTGAGCATAGGGGACCAAGTTGCTGGCAGTTGAGCTGTGTTTCCAGGAGGGAGAAGAAGAGCAACATCCAGGTTCTTATATTTACAACCAGCCCATAATCCCTGCCCCCTCAGAGACACACCGCCTGCATGAATGCAACGAGAGGGGAAATGCAACCTCTCTGCCCATACACCTCCACATCAAGCTGCCCTTTGCACCTTCCTTTGCTCTTGATATTTAATTAACTCTAATACAATGCAGTCTTTGGTCCTTCTTTTTAAATAAAATGTCTGCTGGGAATACGTTTGTAATGGAATATTTTTCAACGATGAAAAAGAGCTCTCAAGGAAAAGACCTGGAGCAACTTGAAAGACATATTACTAAGTGACAGAAGCCAATGTGAAAGGCCACACACTGTATGAGTCCAACTCTATGACATCTGGAAAGGCAAAGCTACGGAGACAGTGAAAATATCTCTGGTTGCCAGGGTTCTGGGGAGACAGGAGATGACCGGGGGAGAACAGGGGATTTGTAGGGCAGTGAAACCATTCTGTACAACACTGGATATATGTCATTAAACATGTGTCAAAGCCCATGGAATGTGCAACACAAAGAATGAACCCTAACATAAACTATGGATTTAGTTCATAATAATGTACCGGTATTGGCTCATCGATTGTAACAAATGGATGCAAGAATTTAATAACAGTGGAAACTGCAGGCGGAGTGGGAGGCCTATGGGAACCGTGTACTTTCTGCTCAATTTTTCTGTACACCTAAAACTGCTCAAAAAATAAAATCTATTATTTTTTTTAAAACATCTGCTGGGAAAGGCCTCATATTTATATAGTGCTTTACAGTTTCCGAATCAATCCATTTGATTCTCAGAAGAGCACCATAAGATGAAAAGGACTGGTATTGTCCTGAGTTTACAGATTTGGGCATCAAGGTCAAAGAATTTGAGTGACTTTTCAAATTCATGTAGCTAAACTACTGCAGAACAAGGACTGGACCTCAGGTCTTTTTATCCCAGATCTGGAGCTCGTTTCTCTATTCTAGTCTCTTGCAAACAGGGAAATTGGTGATAGTCCTCTATGCTCTCTAGTGATTATTCTTTTTTCCCCCAAGGTTCTGGGTGAGCCCAATTTGATAGAGATATACACCATAAATTATAACTCAAGACTTCACTCTATGGCTATTTGACACAATTTAATGCAAAAGTTTCATGAATAAAAGAGCATCTTTAACATACTTTTTTCACCCACTCTACCACCAATTCTTTCCTCCAGAGTCTTGGAAACTTTGCTTCCTCTCCACTTTTAGGATAATTCATTAGAGCAAGAACGAAAGCAGAGAGACCAGCTAGAAGAGGCTGGGGACACTTTTATAGAATACAGCACTGAGGACGTGGGATAGTTCGCCATAAGAACCCACAGCAGATTGTGATGGGATCTGAGCCTTCTAGGAGGATTGGTCCAGAGCAAACCAGCGTCTGTGGTCAGATGGCTCAGAACAAGTCCTCAACAGCGACACCTTGTGGTCATGAGACTCGACTGCAGTAGAAATCAGATGAAATAACTTTTGTCTCCTCTTGGGGTATGGAGACAATACTGTCTCCTCTTGACACTGTATAAACCTCCAGAATCCCTGGGAGGGGAGTGAAAATTCCTAAGAGAGTCACCTGCTTTCAGCTAAGTCGTCCTTTAGACACTTGAGCAATGAATTAGAGAAAAGAGGTGTGACCATCTTGCACCCCGAGGCTGTGGAGCGGTTTACAACAATTGCACTAAGGAATGTAATCTGGAAAGAGACCTTTTCAAAACGACGGAAGTATATTGGGAATGTCTGTAAAATGCCCAGGGCAAAGAGGGTAAAATGGAGGCATCATGTTTGTGATTCTTACGCGGTGACCGTCCCTGGCACACGAAGTACTCTCCGGCCTCAGGAATGCCAGTGGAACCTGAATAAATATAGATGTGGTCAGAAAGGGGAAGACCAACTTGGAAAGTTATGAGATCGTTGGTGAAATGTCTCTGGAAATTTTTACTTTTCCTATAAGAAATGAAGACTGTGGTTTAGGAAGTCACGATAAAAATAACATTTTCGACCCACAGCTGGGGGGTCGACTGTGGTGAGCAAGAGAGGGGCAGCCCCTGTCTTTATGGGTCTCACATTCTGAAGGGAAAGACAGACATGTTAACAGGAGCACAGACCCAGTGGGAAAGACAGGTATCGTGCTGCTAATTTTTTCACGCTTGTCCAGCCCTCCTGACCTCTTATGGTACTGTTCCTCAGCGCTTGTCCCGGGGCCCTTATTATGGGTTGAGTTGTGTCCCCAAAAGGTGTGTTGAAGTCCTAACCTCCAGCACCTCAGAATGTAAGCTTGGTTGGAAGCAGGGGTTTTGTAGATATCATTAGTTAGGATGAGGTCATACTGGAATAGCAATGGCCCTTAATCTAGTATGGCTGGTGTCCTTCAAAGAAGAGGAGAGAAAGATACACAGGAAATGGAGGGCCCCATGGAGACACAGCCATGTGAGTGGAGGGTGCCTCGTTTTTTTTGTTTATTTTTTTAAATTTATTTTTGGCTGCATTGGGTCTTCGTTGCTGCGCACGGGCTTTCTCCGGTTGCGGCGAGCGGGGGCTGCTCTTCGCTGCGGTGCGCGGGCTTCTCATTGCGGTGGCTTCTCTTGTTGCGGAGCATGGGCTCTAGGCGCGGGGGCTTCAGTAGTTGTGGCGCACGGGCTCAGCAGTTGTGGCTCGCGGGCTCTAGAGCGCAGGCTTGGTATTTGTGGCGCGTGGGCTTAGTTGCTCCGTGGCATGTGGGATCTTCCCAGACCAGGGCTCCAACCTGTGTCCCCTGCATTGGCAGGCGGATTCTTAACCACTGTGCCACCAGGGAAGTCCCTGGAGGTTGCCTTGTGATGACAGAGGCAGGTATCAGAGGGATGCATCTCCAAGCCAAGGAATGCCGAGGACTGCTAGCGAACACCAGAAGCTAGAAGAGGCGAAGAAGGATTCTGCCCTGCAGGTTTCAGAGGGGGCACAGCCCTGATAACACCCTGATCTCCGACTTCTAGTCTCCAGAACTATGAAAGAATACATTTCTCTTGTTTTAAGGCTCCCAGTTTGTGGCACTTGGTGACACCAGCGCTAGGAAACGAACACAGCCCCCATGCTGCTTCACCCTCACCCTGAGTGACCTTGTTCATTTCCATATTTTTAAAAACCATCCAGTTGCTGATGATTCCCAAGCTTATACACTAAAGCCGTATTACGTGAACAGTGATTTCAACTTCACCCACGTGGCACAGAAAAAAGTCTTCCTTCCTCCATTTTTCCCATTTCCCCAAACCAGACTTTGCTTTCCAGTAACCCAGAGAAGGTGTTGCTGTGCGTGAGGGGGATGCGAATAGGGGCCACAGTGCAAAGAGCAAAAGAAGGGGACGCCGGCTTCTGGCTTCCAAAGGCTCAGGTTCAAGAGACAGCAGAGGTTTTCAAAGGCAGTTTCTAATTGCTTACACTTTGGCTGACTTTACACCTTAACCCCTGAGGTCAGAGGAGACTCCATATATCCCCATCCTACACGTCATCTTTCAACTCCCAGCCTGTATAACTGACCACTAGACACATCTGCTTGAACGTCTCACAAACATCTCAAACAAGCATCTTCAGAACTGAACTCTGGATTTTCCTCTCTAACCAGTTTCTCCCCGTCTCTGGTGCCACCATGCTAATCCAAGCTATTACAGTCCCATCGTGGGATTCACTGAAAGTAGCCTGATTGCAAACCCTGCTTTCACAGTTGCCTCCATAGGGTCCATTCTCACAGAGTGACAGTTGCGTCATAGCTCTTCTGGTTAAAATCTTTAAAAATCTTCCTAATATCCTTACTGTAATCTAAATCCTTATTAGGGCCACGTGGCCCTGTGAAATCTTCCCCCGCCTGCTTTTTCCAACTTCACCTAGGTTTCTCTCTGCGTCGCTCACTGCATTTCAATCATCCTGGCCTCTTACATTCTTCTCAAGTACGCTAAACTCTTTCCCACCTGATTGCCTGCCCCTGGTGGAGGGAACAGCGTACGTGAAGACGCTGACATGGCTAGGTGCTTCTCAGCCTTTAGGTCTTAACTCCAAAGTGTCTTCTTAAAGAGGCCCTTCCTAGCTCCCGAGTCTACAATAGGAGCTCACACTGCTCTCTCACCATACCCTGCTTTTCCTTTGAGTACCTCTTATAATTTGATAGTATATATTCATTTAGTTTTCTTATTTATTGTCTGTTCCACCTGTTCACCTCCTGCCCAGACTATGGGCTCCTTGAGGACAGGGACCTCTGTGTCTTGTGTATCAGAATATATTCAGTATTGGGCACTGTTATGGACTGAATTGTGTTTTCCCAAGATTCATATGTTGAAACCCGAACCCCCAGAGTGACTGAGTTTGCAGATAGGGCCTTGTCTTGGCTCAGGCTGCTATAATAAAATGCCATTGACAGGGTGGCTTATAAACAACCAGAAGTCTATTTCTCACAGTTCTGGAGGCTGGAAGTCTGAGATCAGGATGCCAGCACAGATGGGTTCTGATAAGAGCCCTCTTCCAACCTGCAGACTGGCGACTTCTCATTGTATCCTCACACAGCAAAAAGAGAACTAGCTAGCTCTCTGGTCTCTTCTTATAAGGGCACTAATGCCATTCATGAGGGCTCTACCATCATGACCTAATAACCTCCCAAAGGCCTCACCTCCAAATACCATCACAATGAGAATTAGATTCAACATATGAATTTTGCGGGAACACTAACATTTAGTCCATAACAGGTCTTTAAAGAAGCAATTAAAGCTCTAAATGAGGCCATAAGGATGGGGTCCTAATCCAATATGATTAGCATCCTTATAAGAAGAGGAGACCAAGACAGGGGAACCTGAGGACTGGTGGCCGTTAGCCAGGCAGAAGGAAACAGTATATGCAAAGGCCCTGAGGTTGAGAAGAGCACAGTGTATTTTAGGATCCGAAAGGTGGAGCTCAGAGAACAAGGAGAGAGGTTCTAGAAGAGGCTGGTGAAGCCGGCCAGAGCCAGACCAGGCAGGGCTTCTCAGGCCACATGCAAGAGTTTGGAGTAAGGGTAATCCATGTTAAGGACAGAAATGACAGGATCAGGTTTGTGTGGCAACAAGATCCATCTGGCTGCTCTGTGACGAGTTTGTAAGATGGGGTTGGGGTGGGGTGGGATGGGGGAGAGGTGAGGATAGATGTAGAGAGACCAGGAGTCCACAGGAGGCAAAGTGCGAAACCGTGGCTTGAACTAGGGTGATGGAAGCAGAGATGAGCGGGTAATACCAAAAGATATTTAGAAAGATGTGCAAAAAAGAAAAAGACCAGGTCCTTGCTCTCAAAAACCTTACTTTTTCTGAGGATGGAAAGCCATGCTGAAGGTAGGAATGGTAGTAGTTAAGGGAAGGAATAAATAGGAAGAAGAAGGAATAGAACCTGGTCTAATAGAATCCTGAAAGTATTAAAAATGGAATTCTGAGGGGTGATGTTGTAAGAAGAGGAACGTCAAGATTCTTGTGCCTAATGCTGTTCGTCTGATTACCTTCCAAAATCCCCTTTGTAACGCAGAAGCCCCAACCTGTATCAGTTCACTACTGGAAATAATATTTTGCATTAAGAGTTTTGGCTTTTAGCCCACCTTCATTCAGTTTTAGATCTGATTTTTTGCTACTCAACAGATCATACTCTTGGTTGCCTTTTAATTATTGGATTGCTGTTCTTTATCTGCAGTCTCTGACTAGCAACCTTATTATAACAATTGCCCAAGACTCAGAACTGCACAGGGCACAATAAAAGTCTGGAAAAATGAAAATCTCCTAACAAGTAGCAGAGCATGTTGGAATGGATTATATGAGTCACCAACTGTATGAATGATTTATTTTGGAAGTTATATCAGCTGAAGAAGATCATATTTTGATCTCAACATTCAATACTCAGGCTTGTCCTAATACCCTCATCACAGAGCCTCTGAATGAAACAGCCTCATGCAGAGATTATTCATCTATAAATAAAACCCTGATGGTCTATTGGGATTTACAACTACTGTTTTTAAAAATATTTGCTAGTGGCTTTAATGGTTGCTGCATATTTCTTTTCAGTGTCCCACATCTGTTTGTAACTGTGTGTGAGTGTGCGTGTTGCGTCGTAAGCTTGCTAAACCAGCCATATTGTGATATACAGGCTAGAATCTGCTTCTCGTTCTTATTTTTTTAATACACTATTAGATTCCATTGATCTTTTTTTAAATATAAATTTATTTTATTTATTTTTATTTTTGGCTGTGTTGGGTCTTTGTTGCTGTGCGCGGGCTTTCTGTAGTTGCGGTGAGCGGGGGCCATTCTTTGTTGCAGTGCGCGGGCTTCTCATTGCAGTGGCTTCTCTTGTCCAGAGCAGGGGCTCTAGGAGCACAGGCTTCAGTAGTTGTGGCACTCGGGCTCAGTAGTTGTGGCTCGTGGGCTCTAGAGTTCAGGCTCAGTAGTTGTGACGCACGGGCTTAGTTGCTCTGTGGCACGTGGGATCTTCCCAGACCAGGGCTCAAACCCGTGTCCCCTGCATTGGCAGGTGGATTCTTAACCACTGCGCCACCAGGGAAGCCTATCTTTCTTATTTTTAAAGAAGAATAAGAAAAGAAGAAAGCCTTATAAAACATTAAAGAAAATCCCAATTTTGTGACTTGAGAATGCAGAATGGTTTTATGAATGGAAAACTAGAGACCTATGTTCTAAATTCTATTCCTCCTTTACTAGAGCAGCACAAAGGAATCACATGGCAAGAGATCTCATCAGACACTTCCCAAAAGAGGAGATCCGAATGGCCAATAATGACACGAAAGGGTACTCGACCTCCTCAGTAATCAGAGAAATGCAAATGGAGATGAAAATGAGATGCGTTAACAGAATGGCTAGAGTTAAAAGGACTGGCTGACGAAGCATTGACAAAGACGTGGAACAGTAGGAACACTCATACATTCTTGGTGGGAGTAAAGTTGGCATAACCATATTGGAAAACTGACAGTATCTAGAAAAGATGAACACGGACATACACAATGATTCTACTTACAAGAACATCATCGTATTAGTTTTGTATTGCTGCCGTAACAAATTACCACAAACTTAGTGGAATAAAACAACACATCTTTTTATCTTATGGTTCTGCAGTTCAGAAGTTCAAAATGGGTCTCCTGGGTTAAAATCAAGGAGTCAGCAAGGCTGTGTTCTTTCTGGAGATTCTAGGGAAGAATCCTTTTCCTTGATCATTTCAACTTCTAGAGGCCACCCATAATCCTCGGCTGATGGTCCCAGAGCCAGCAACAGTGGGTGGGTCTCAGAATGCAGCACTCTGACCTCCTTTTCTGCCCCCTCTCCGACTTCCACATTTAAGGACACTTGTGATTACACTGGGCCCAGCCAGATCATCCAGGATAATCTTCCTATCTTAAAGTCAGCTGATTATCAAATGTACTTCCATTTGCTACCCTAATTCCACTTTGCCATGAAATGTAACATATTCATAGGTTCTGGGGATTAGGAGGTAGATATCTCTGTGGACCATTAATCTGTCTACCACAATGGCTAACAGAAATGAAGGCACATGTGTACCAAAAGGCATGTACAAGGAGGTTTAGAGCCTAGCGTAGGTAGTGTCTTTATTGGCCAAAAAGTAGAAATAACCCAATGTATATCAGTGGTAGAATAGATTGTTATATAATGTATATTGTAGTATATTCATATAACAGAATCCTTTATGGTAAAGAAATACATTGAGTTACAGCTTCATACTACAGCTTGAATGGACCTCACACATATGTTAAGGAAGAAGCCAGACGCAAAACACGTACCGCAGGATTTTATTTATATATAAGTTTAAAAACAGGCAAATGTGTCAATTATACCTCCATAAAGCTGGGAAAAAAAAAACAAAACAAACAGGCAAGGGTCATGGCACTAATGGTATGAGAGATAAAGAAGTCGAGGATACTCCATGGCTTTTGGTTGAGTAATTGGAAGATTGGCATTTCCCTGTAGAAGAAGAGAAGGCTGAGGGGGAGGGTTTCTGAGGGGAGAAGAGGGCATGGACTTCACTTTTGTGCAAGCAGAAGTGTTAAGGAAGGAACTGCCTTTAAGGGTCTGAGTTCAAGGAAGAGCAAAGAGTGGAGACGTACGATTGAGAGTTGTAGTGTATGGGAAATGTTTAACGCCGTGACACTGGATGATATCACTCAAGGAGTTGAGTATACACAGGAATTCCAGAGCTTGGAGATAAAGAGGAATCTGCAAAGGGGACTGAGAAAGAGGGCCGGCCCCAGCCATTTGCCCTGGTCTCAATGTCTCCGCCCAGGGCAATGTCTTCTGCCAACCCCAAGCTTCCACCTGCCCCCAGCACTTTCTGCATCCCCTCTTGGCCAGGGAAGAACTTCGGATGCTCTGCTCTTCCTGAGCCGGCCAAGGGGACCCAGAAGCGCCGCCTCAGGGTCCTTCATGCAGCTACTTCCTCAGTCAATGCCTTATGACCTCTCTTTTGTCACCTTGGACAGGTGGGTCTTCGACTGGGAACAGGTAGCCTCCTCTAAGGTGTGTCCGGGTACATGTGCCACAAGGCCACCCTTCACTTTAACCTTCTCAGCTCCCCCATAACTCCGTTTCTCTCCCCAGTCCTCCACCTACACACACACACACAGACACACACACACACTGAAGGCTTTCCACCCCTAGAAACGGGCAACGAGAACCCACCCGATCCCTCATCGCAGCTCAGTCTCCCCACAACCTGGATAGGTCTTCTCTCTGATGTGGACCTCCCTTTTCCAGAACTCTCCCATCTATCCAACCAGGCATGGCTCTTCGTATGTTAGAAGACCTATCCAGGTTTCTAGAATCTAGAAAATCCTCTTCTCGTTCCATAAATTCTAGCTTTCAAGATCAAGCTCTTGACTAAGAGGTCAAAGTAGAGAGGATTCGATACCCAAAGGTAATCAAGTTGCCTCTCAGTTCTACCCACCTTCTCCTTCCCTGGTGCAGTAAACTCTGTGACTCAGACTTGAAGGGAGATTGTTGCAAGTAATATGATTTAAAGGAGAAATGAAAATACGTCATTTTTAATATTTTCCAAATAGGATTCTGTTCTCGACCCATCTACCTGCAGATAACGATTCTCCCTTTCCCTTTCACTCCCTCCTCACCAAAAAGAGGGGGATCTAGAGGTGAACTGTGAATGGAAAACCTTATAGTGAGGGCTGAGAGGGAAGGAAGTAGAGCGCAGACTTCATGAGAGGGCAGGTGAGAATCAGCAGACAGACTCAGAGCTGGGAAGGCGGGGCAGTCCTGAGGCTCACCTCCCGGTCTTCTCCAGGCTGGGAATGGGTTGGGAGGGGGCATATTTTTAATGTGCAAGGTCCCCGCCCCTGGAGCCAAGTCCGAGCCCTGGAGAGCTTAGTTCTGTGGCCAGCGGGGGAAGCTGCAAGGAGCTGCTACTGAGCCCAAGGGAGATTTAGCACATTGATTTTTTTCCCCTTTATTTTTTTCTAGGCACACTGTGGTTTGTGATTGAGTGGGGAGATTGCGGAGGACAGCCAAGGCTTTTAAAGGTGCCAATACTCCAGCCAGAAATAAGGAAGAGTGGCTGCTAAAAGAGCCTGGATTCTCCATTCCACCCTCCTGTGCCTCATTTTTCTTCTCCTCTTTCTGCTTTCTTGGATGACTCCGCCTGTCAGCAATGTGATTAAAAGCTTTGGTGAAGCGCAGAGCAGGACTGGGAGGAGGGCTCAGAGCGGGAGTCAGAAGGCCTGGGTCCTGAGCCTGGCTGATGATCTGACCTTCAGCACATCGCCACCCTGGTTCCTGCCTGCCTCCCTTCCTTCACGTGCTCTTTCATTCTGGCATCCGTCAAATAATAACGGAGTGTCTATTGTGGGCCAGGCACTCTTCATGCAGTCGTGACAAAACAGACACGGTCCTGCCCTCAGGGGGCTTATACTCTAGGAAGGTAGAGGACATTCAAGAAAGGGCAAGAAATAAATATGTGCCTACAGGTAATGCGAAATGCCACCGAGCAAAACAACCGCACACTATGGAAGAGAATCACCACGCAGTTGGCGGTCAGGGCAGGTTTCTCTCCGAGACATTTAAGCAAGGGCCACAAGGATGACATAAAATGGAGGTGGGACCCAGGTCACGCCCACGGGGACAGAGTGCCAAGGAAACCAACAGATGATGGGGAAAAGAGCTCCAGTGGACCCCTCATCTGGTAGGACAGATTCAGGAGCTACTCTCCACATTTTTTAAGCTTATTCACTTCTTCGTTAGCACCAGCCTGTAAGGTGGCACCTAGAAATCCAGTGTCTGAATGTTTCCTGCCCTTGACAGAACCATGTTAAGTGCATAGTGGTACAAATCTGCTATTTTCTGTTTTTTAAATAGGACTTTCTAAATTGAAAGAATTTGTGAACGATGCTATAATTAGGATCTAAAATACTTCTTATATCAAAAGTCAGGAAGCAGAGATACTTGTGAAATCAACTCTCTACATTTTCATTTGGGAAAGCCTCAAATTCTTTTATAGAACATTGGAAATTGAGTATGTCCCAAGATCTTTCTTATACAGTCGTAACATTCCCATCTGGTACCAACAAAGATCAATAAAGCCAAGCTGTACGTTGGTGACTATGGTTACAAATATTCTTTCCATTCTTTTCTCCCTATTATCCATCTCTATGGCCATTTACTCAGCAAACATTTACTAGACACCTACTGTGTGCCAGGAACCATTCTTCACACTGGCTGGGAATATAGCAATGAACAAAACAGAACAGACTAAGTCCCTCTTCTCGTGAAGCTTACCTTTTGCTGGAGGGAGACAGTCAATAAATAAATTAACATGCAATGAGTCTGTTAGCCATTGATGACAAAAAGAGAAAGAAAGCAGAGAAAGGAGACAGAGAGTGACTCATGGGGGTCAGAGTTCCTACTGTGTACAAAAGTCAGAGAAGATGGTATTTGAGCAGAGAATGGAAAGACTCGAGGGAAAAAGTATTCCAGGCAGAGGAAACAGAATATGCAAAGGCTCTGGGTGGTGGGGTGTTTGATGTGTTCTAGAAACAGGAAGCTGGTGTGGCTGGAGTGGAGTGAGCGGTGTCTTAGTTTTCATACTTCCTGAGACAAGGATTTGGGTACAAGGGGTTTCTGGAGGTGATCTTAGGAAGCACTAAGAGAGAGTGGGGAAGAGAGAGAGGGAAGGAAGGAAAGCTAACAATGGGACATTAATGAGTGGGTGTCTTAGTGTGGCCACTGAGGCTGAGTCCTGCTGGGGACCTCTGAGAATACATGCGACATGCCTCAGAACTGCCCCAGTGACCAGTCAGGAAGCTGGGTATTTTCCCACTCCTGCCTCACTGCTGCAGATGGCTTCTGGAAGCTGCCCCTGAGGCCACAGAAGACCTCTAGGCAGATGCACAAAGACCACTGGATCCCAGGGCAGTGTTAGCAGGTGGCCTCTGGGGCAAGCCAGGGGTGTAGGCAGGGCACTGACCCCATCTGCTGGAGGAGGCAACAGGAAGAGATGAGATCGAGAAGCGGTGCAGCCCAGATCAGGCAGGCCTGCTAGGCCTCGATAAGAACTGCGGACTTTATCTTCAGCACAGTGGCAAGCATTTGGAGACTTTAAGCAACATGATCTGTTTTCCACTTTAAAATAAAAATATTATGGGGGCTGGTGGGGAGGGATAGACTGGGAGGTTGAGGTTGACATGTACACACACTGCTATATTTAAAGCAGATAACCAACAAGGACCTACTGTACAGCACAGGGAACTCTGCTCAATACTCTGTAATGACCTAAATGGGAAAAGAATTTGAAAAAAAATAGATGCATTTCTATGTATAACTGAATCACTTTGCTGTACACATGAAACTAACACAACATTGTCAATCAACTGTACACCAATATGAAATTTTAAAAAAATGTTTTTAAAGATGTGGTATATACACACAATGGACTATTACTCAGCCATTAAAAAAGAATGAGGAGAACCGATGCCCTCTTGTGAGAGCACCAGAATCACAAATAACTGCTTAACGATCATCAACAGGAAGACACTGGAACTCACCAAAAAATATACCCCACATCCAAAGACAAAGGAGAAGCCACAATGAGATGGTAAGGAAGGGCGCAATCACAATAAAAGCAAATCCCATAACTGCTGGGTGGGTGACTCACAAACTGGAGAACACTTATACCACAGAAGTCCACCCACTGGAGTGAAGGTTATGAGCCCCACGTCAGGCTTCCCAACCTCGGGGTCCGGCAATGGGAGAAACAATTCCTAGAGAATCAGACTTTGAAGGCTAGTGTGATTTGCTTGCAGGACGTTGACAGGACTCGGGGAAACAGACTCCACTCTAGGAGGGCACACACAAAGTACTGTGCACATCGGGACCCAGGGGAAGGAGCAGTGACCCTGTAGGAGACTGAACCAGACCTACCTGATAGTGTTGGAGGGTCACTGCGGAGGCAGGGGGTGGCTGTATCTTACCGTGAGGACAAGGACACTGGCAGGAGAAGTTCTGGGAAGTACTCCATTAGCCCCACCAAAGAGCCCAGGTAGGGTCCAGTGTTGGGTCGCCTCAGGCCAACAACCAACAGGGAGGGAACCCAGCCCCACCCATCAGCAGACAAGCAGATTAAAGTTTTACTGAGCTTTTCCCACCAGAGCAACAGCCAGCTCTACCCACCACCAGTCCCTCCCATCAGAAAACTTGCACAAGCCTCTGAGATAGCCTTATCCAACAGAGGGCAGACAGCAGAAGCAAGAAGAACTACAATCCTGCAGCCTGTGGAACAAAAACCACATTCACAGAAAGACAGACAAGATGAAAAGGCAGAGGGCTATGTACCAGATGAAGGAACAAGATAAAACCCCAGAAAAACAACTAAATGAAGTGGA
>NC_041218.1:13120458-13121508 GCF_002837175.3 Physeter macrocephalus
ACAATACAATAACTGAAATGAAAACTACACTAGAAGGAATCAATAGCAGAATAACTGAGGCAGAAGAACGGATAAGTGACCTGGAAGACAGTATGGTGGAATTCACTGCTGCAGAACAGAATAAAGAAAAAAGAATGAAAAGGAATGAAGACAGCCCAGGAGACCTCTGGAACAACATTAAACACAACAATATTCGCATTATAGGGGTCCCAGAAGGAGAAGAGAGAGAGAAAGGACCCAAGAAAATATTTGAAGAGATTATAGGCGAAAACTTCCCTAACATGGGAAAGGAAATAGCCACCCAAGTCCAGGAAATGCAGAGGGTCCCAGGCAGGATAAACCCAAGGAGAAACACACTGAGCCACATAGTAATCAAATTGGCAAACATTAAAGACAAAGAAAAATTATTGAAAGCAGCAAGGGAAAAACGACAAATAACATACAAGGGAACTCCCATAAGGTTAACAGCTGATTTCTCAGCAGAAACTCTACAAGCCAGAAGGCAATGGCATGACATATTTAAAGTGCTGAAAGGGAAGAGCCTACAACCAAGACTACTCTACCTGGCAAGGATCTCATTCACATTCGATGGGGAAATCAAAAGCTTTACAGGCAAGCAAAAGCTAAGAGAATTCAGCACCACCAAACCAGCTCTACAACAAATGCTAAAGGAACTTCTCTAAGTGGGAGACACAGGAGAAGAAAAGGACCTACCAAAACAAACACAAAACAATTAAGAAAATGGTAATAAGAACAAACATACTGATAATTACCTTAAACGTGAATGGATTAAATGCTCCAACCAAAAGACACAGGCTTGCTGAATGGATACAAAAACAAGACCCATATATATGCTGTCTACAAGAGACCCACTTCAGACCTAGGGACACATACAGACTGAAACTGAGGGGATGGAAAAAGATATTCCATGCAAATGGAAATCAGAAGAAAGCTGGAGTAGCAATTCTCATAAAAGACAAAATAGACTTTAAAATAAAGAATGTTACAAGAGACAAGAAAGGACACTACATAATGGTCAAGGGATCAATC
>NC_041218.1:13123765-13124952 GCF_002837175.3 Physeter macrocephalus
TTCAATGCAATCCCTATCAAATTACCAATGGCATTTTTTACAGAACTAGAACAAAAAATCTTAAAATTTGTATGGAGACACAAAAGACCCCAAATAGCCAAAGCAGTCTTGAGGGAAAAAGACGGAGCTGGAGGAATCAGACTCACTGACTTCAGACTATACTACAAAGCTACAGTAATCAAGACAATATGGTACTGGCACAAAAACAGAAACATAGATCAATGGAACAAGATAGAAAGTCCAAAGATAAACCCACGCACCTTTGGCCAACTAATCTATGACAAAGGAGGCAAGGATATGCAATGGAGAAAAGACAGTCTCTTCAATAAGTGGTGCTGGGAAAACTGGACAGCTCCATGTAAGAGAATGAAATTAGAACACTCCCTAACACCATACCCAAAAATACACTCAAAATGGATTAGAGAGCTAACTATAAGACCAGACACTATAAAACTCTTAGAGGAAAACATAGGAAGAACACTCTTTGACATAAATCACAGCAAGATCGTTTTTGATCCACCTCTTAGAGTAATGGAAATAAAAACAAAAATAAGCAAATGGGACCTAATGAAACTTAAAAGCTTTTACAAAGCAAAGGAAACTACAAACAAGACTAAAAGACAACCTCAGAATGGGAGAAAATATTTTGAAATGAAGCAACTGACAAAGGATTAAGCTCCAAAATATAGAAGCATCTCATGCAGCTCAATATTAAAAAAACAATGAACCCAATCCAAAGATGGGCAGAAGACCTAAATAGACATTTCTCCAAAGAAGACATACAGATGGCCAAGAAGCACATGAAAAGCTGCTCAGCATCACTAATTATTAGAGAAATGAAAATCAAAACTACAATGAGGTATCACCTCACACCAGTTAGAATGGGCATCATCAGAAAATCTACAAACAGCAAATGCTGGAGAGGGTGTGGAGAAAAGGGAACCCTCTTGCACTGTTGGTGGGAATGTAAATTGGTACAGCCACTATGGAGAACAGTATGGAGGTTCCTTAAACAACTAAAAATTAGAAGTACCATATGACCCAGCAATTCCACTACTGGGCACAGACCCAGAGAAAACCATAATTCAAAAAGACACATGCACCCCAATGTTCATTGCAGCACTATTTACAATAGCCAGGACATGGAAGCAACCTAAATGCCCATCGACAGACGAATGGATAAAGAA
>NC_041218.1:13125270-13152578 GCF_002837175.3 Physeter macrocephalus
AGCAAAATGGTACAGATGAATCGGTTTGCAGGGCAGAAATAGAGACACAGATGTAGAGAAGAAACGTATGGACACAAAGGGGGGAAAGTGGCGGGGGTTGGGGAAGGTGGTGTGATGAATTGGGCGATTGGGATTGACATGTATACACTGATGTGTATAAAACTGATGACTAATAAGGACCTGCTGTATAAAAAAATAAAATAAAATTTAAAAAAAATTAAATTTAAAAAAAAAGTTCTAGAGAACCTAAAAAAAAAAAAGAAGAAAAATGAAATTCTACCATTTGCAACAATGTGGATGGACCTAGAAGGTATTATGCTTAGTGAAATAAGTCAGAGAAAGACAAAAACTCCATCACTTATACGTAGAATCTAAAAAAATAAAATGAATATATAAGAAAACAGAAACAGATTCACAGATAAAGAGAACAAACGAGTGGTTACCAGTGGAAAGAGGGAGGGGGCAAGATAGAAGTATGGAATTAAGAGATACAAACTGCTATGTATAAAATAAGTAACAGGGATATATTGTACAGCACAGGGAAATACGGCCATTGTTTTGTGATAACTTTAAATGGAGTATAATCTATAAAAATATTGAATCACCGTGTTGTACACCTGAAACTAATATAATATTGTAAGTCAACTACACTTTAATAAAAAATTTAAATCTAAAAAAATATTATGACTGCTGTGGGGAAACTATACAGTAGCAGAGCAAGGATGGAAGCAGGGAGACCAGTTAGGAAGGCTTTGCAATAACGTAGGCAAGAAATGACGGCAGTTTGGCCCAGGGTGGTAGCAGCCGGATGGCAAGAGGTAGCTGATTTCTTGGTATATTTAGAAGGAAGAGCATACAGAATTTGCCAAAGGATTAGATGTGGGGCAGGAGAGGAAGAGAGGAGTTAAGACGAACTCTAAAATGGGAGAAGAGAAGAGATGTTTATCGAGATGGGGTGGGCTTAGGGAGGAATGGTTTGGGACCTGTTCTACTTGGCATGTCTCCAAGTGGAAGACACCCACGTGGCGATGGGGATCAGGCAGCAGGATATGTACACCTGGAACTTAACTCATGCTGACGTGACCCACAGCTTTGTCCATTCCCTCCTAGCCGGCCCAGCGTCTTCTCTGTCTTGGCATATGACACTGCATGATGTCTTTAAATCTGAGCACTTCCAGCCTCATCCCACACTTCCGACTAGGTTCAATGTCTCCCTGGTTCTCATACTACTCCACTCCCTACTCCTAAATCAGGAGGTGAACAGGCGATTAGGACATGTCCTATGCTTGGAGAGCAACCATTTGAATGCCTTCCCCATCTTACTTCCGTCAGTTCCTTTCCAGCACCTCCTAAGCAAAGGCAGAAAGGCTTAAGTTGCACTGCAGCCTCAAAAAACTACCTCTGACGCCTTTGCTCCATGTCCTGCTTACCAAGGAAGCCTCTGAGGACGAGGTTTCTCGTGTGCCCTGGGATGAGGAAGAGAGTTTTTGGAACAGCGGGAACAAGTTACTTTTCCCCTAGAAAGATATACTAATGCTAGCTTATGAAGTAAACAATCACTAAAGCTCAGTATCTGAACACGCTAAAAGTTACTTTCTCACCCACGTCACAGTTCAGTGTGAGTCAGGCATCTCTCCTGGTGGCACTTTTCCACGTGCTGACTCAGGATCCCAGACCCTTCCATTGTGTGTCTCCTCCATCGCAGAGTCCCTCACTTCCAGCACATGGGACATTGTATGGCCAGGTCTGGAAGTGGCATGTGTCACTTCTGCCCACATTCCGCTGTCTGGAACTTAATCCCATGGTTCCACCTGACAGCAAGTGAGGCTGGGGAATCTAGTCTCCCTGCCTGCCCAGGAAGAAGCAACAGGACTGGTGAGCATCTCTCCAGGTTCTGACACCAAAAGGTTTACCCCTCCTAGTGATGAACACATTGGTACTTTGGTTTTGCCCGTATTCTCTCGTGAATGTTACAGCGTGATTCTACTTTACCATGCATGGTTGATACCAGTGAACCCAAAAGATCGAGCTTCCGAATCAGCATAGTTAAGGACCAAACGCGCTGACCCAAAGTGCACTCAAGCCGCAAAGTTCCCTCAGACACATCTTATCTGGAACAACGCTGCCCTCCGGGAGTCATCAGCAAGGCCCAAGTACATTACCCGTGCTCTGTGCTCTGTTTAATACGTCAATGAAGTGTGTCCTAAATTTACTTATTTCTAGGATCTCTTCCTCATTCCCCAGTATGCCCGGTTTTACTGCCCTCACCTGCTTCCCACGGCGAGGGAGGGAGCTGAGGAAAGTGACTCGAAAAGGAACAAGGCAGAGAAAGGGAGGGAAAGGGCAGGGTAAGGGAGGAAGTCAGCTAAACGGTGCAGATAAAAACCTGTACCTGAGAGGGAGGAAGGGAAGTCAAAGGTGAAAATCGGCTCGGGAGAGAGGGTTGGGGAGCCACCCAGCAA
Source organism: Physeter macrocephalus (assembly GCF_002837175.3). Classification (NCBI taxonomy): domain Eukaryota; kingdom Metazoa; phylum Chordata; class Mammalia; order Artiodactyla; family Physeteridae; genus Physeter; species Physeter macrocephalus. Next base: position 13,127,733 of record NC_041218.1, read on the forward strand.
GAGGGCGAGAACTCTAGAAAGGCGAGAGCTGCAGGAAGGAAGGCGGAAGCAGGGAAGGGCGCCCTTAAGAAACCCTGGGGCGGCAGCCTGGGAACCGAGTGCAGCTGTTACTACGGCAGCAGCGCAGCTCTTTGGGCTCCAAGGAGCCCAAGCATCTCCTTTGGGAGCAGAACCTGCTCCCACCCGGGAATGGGGAAGCTGGAAGCGGGAAGGAGGGGGAGGTGCAGCGGCGGGTAGGGATGGAGCCGAGCGCAGGCAGAGACATACCAGAGGGAGGGGGAAAGCTGCCCCTGCTGGAAAGAACAAGTAAGTGCCCTGTGCTTGGCCGGCTAGCTTTTTACCTCCTGCAGACACTCAAAGCTCCGGCTTCTCAGTCTCAGTTTGAAATAAACACACTTGCCCACCAAGACGAAGGGACTGAGGCTGGCGCCTCCCACCCATCCGAGCTGCCCGTGCCTGGGCCTTACCTGGCACACGTGGCCGCACTTGGATGCTTCTCGCCGGGAGTGCAGGCTGCCTCCGGAACTTTCTACGGCTCTGCAGGAAAATCTCAGGGCTGGGGCCTGAGGCCAAGAAGTGCGACGTGGGGTGCGGGTGCGTGGGCTGTAATTACGGTACTCGAGGGGCCGGCCGGCCCGAGGCGCAGAAACAGCCACAGAATCAGCCGTAAAGGATCGCACTGGCCCCCCTTCCTCTCTGAACGTTGGCCTCTGTCCTTCGCTGGGCAATACTTTTCAGACTGCTGGCTATTAGCAGGCAGAGCATGCGCAGAAAAGGTCCCGCTCAACTCCAGGCGCAGGTGGGCAGGGCAGGTCGCGGAGGCAGCGCCCCTCGGGGCAATTTCTCGCAGCTGGGCAACCTGCGCCTTCCCTCATTGGCCGGTTCACTGTTTCACTCCATCAGATCTGCTTGGATTTTGTTTTTCTCTCTCTCCTTTTGTTTTCTCCTTTGCGTTTCCTCTCTCTTCCTTTCCTTCGTTCTGGGCCACACCTGAGACTTCTCGTGGACGTTACTGAGTCTACAGGGCACTTAATAAGAGGGCAACCGAAGGCTACCCCCAAATGAAGGTTTTTTTTCCTTCAGGCACCTTGGGGAACTTGCATTTCCACCAAGCCGCCTCGCTGCCAAACTCCACCCAAGCCTGTCACTCAAAGTGCACGATTTACTTTATGGCTGTTTAAGTAACGGAAAGGAACTGCTCATATACACAGTGCGGTTTTAAAGTAATAACGTTGAGGCTCCAGGCCACATAGGAATCCCACGTCATCACTTCAGTTACATCTGAACTGTGGTGGTAACGGCGCCATCTTGCTTCACTCAGTGAAGCATCTCCACGTGCGTTAACGCCCTTCCCAGGAATCCCTTATCACCCCTCTCTTGGGTCCTTTTGGCGAGATTCACTGGATCTGGGGGAAGGTGATGGCTGGTTGCTGTTTCTCCTGCCTGCCTCTCCAAGGCTTCAAAACCAAGGCTCGTAGGTTCTCCGAGCTGCCTGGGACTACCATGCACTTTTGTGTTCCATTCCTACAGATCTGCTCTTTTTAGTTCTCCCTCTGTTTCCTTGTGTCCTTGCTCCCAGGGTTCCCTGGCCCTCCCTTCGCTCGGATTCGGCTTATGTTAGTGACTCTTTAGCCTGCGTTCTGGAGCAACTACACTAGAAAGTTCCCTTAGCTTGCCACAGCTCCAGTCCTGGCCTTGGTAATCCCGGCCTACCCAGATGTTCCGCTTTACCTTCACTGATACTGATCAGCAGGCTCCAGAGTTCACAAGTGCCAGCTGCGTTCTGCCTTGCAAATAAACATCCATAAGAAGTCGCATCCGTTTGCTTTCCCAGAGACACGGCCTCATTTCTCTCCTCCATCTCAGATTCCACTCAGGCCAGAGCCACTGTGGAAGAAGGCTAGGCAGCTGGGATGCCTTTAAATAATAAAGCGCCTTTTAGACCCTCAGAGCCGGACTGGGCCTTAGACATCACCTAGTCCAGTGATTCCCAGAGGAGCTGTGGGAAGGATGAACCGAGCTGAAACTTGCCAGTGGCAGGAAACAGTGCACCCAAGCATCTCTGACATCCGGGCAGCTCCACTGGGAAATGGGCTCCAAGCCTGGCTGACCACCAGGATCACAGAGGAGCTGAACGGGCCCCTTTCTGCTGGGCACAGGCTTCCTTCTCCCCTGGGTTTCTTTAAAATGTTAATTTCTTGGGGCTTCCCTGGTGGCGCAGCGGTTGCGCGTCCGCCTGCCGATGCAGGGGAACTGGGTTCGCGCCCCGGTCAGGGAGGATCCCACGTGCCGCGGAGCGGCTGGGCCCGTGAGCCGTGGCCGCTGAGCCTGCGCGTCCGGAGCCTGTCCTCCGCAACGGGAGAGGCCGCGGCAGAGGGAGGCCCGCATACCACAAAAAAAAAAAAAAAAAAAAGAAAGATAAAATGTTAATTTCTTGAAACTGTTTGTCCACCTGTTCTTGTGAAATTTTCCATCCACCCTACCACACCTTTGGCGGTTTTCTCCTTCCTCTTCAATGTATTTCCTAAGATCCTCTGCTTTTCCACCCACCAGTTTGAGTCCCACACAAACACCACAGAAGAGTGTGGACATTCTTATCACAATACATTTACCACCTGCCTTCATACCTATGCCTGTTCATTTCTCCTAAAGAAAACACTATCCCGATCAGTCCTCCTTCGCTCCTGTGCCCAGGTGGCAAACACAGACCCATCTGTACAAACACACACATAACAACAGGACGTTTAATCCTGCTCTTCCTGAGGCCTCTGTGTCTAAAGGGAATCCCCAAAGGTGGAGAACAGTATAACAGGTGTCATGCCTCTTACATCCTAATGGGTGTTAGACCACTTGCAGGACATCTTGTGAGGCTGAGAAACCAGTGTAGTCAGTTAGTCCATTACCCGCCTGTGTCCTATGACAGAGAACCAAGGAGAGACCATTCCTGTGGAGAAATTTCTGATGCTTTGCCCTCCTCTCAAATCATCACAGCCTGCTGGGGTTCCTCGGAGAGGCTGGCATGTCTCTGGGGGCATATTGGGAATTAGTACGTAATATGAGCCTAAAAAATACAAGGGGAAAAGGCTTGAGGTGATGGGAGAGAGAGAAAGAGAAGTGCCTTAGAAGCAATGTGCATTTGCACAAGTAACAGTAGAGCAGCGATGTTTCCTGTCCTGGCCAACCAAATGTGTCACGTGCTGGAAGTAAATGACCTGGTGCCATCTTCCCAGGAACCTTGCCCATAAGCACTGCCTGGGAGGATGAACTGACCCAGCAGAAGGGTGGATCCTTGGAGTTGAGAGCCTGAGTGTTGGAGGTTTAAGCGGCCGTGGGGGGAGCTATTGCCTGATTCATTGGAACAGCACTGGGAGGTTCTAGTGGGGAATGTGAGAGAAACCAGGGAAGAAAACCTCGAGTAAAAAGTCAGCTTTGAAATTCTGCCAGAGCCAGAGACCACCAACATTACAGCAGCCAGAAACTCTTCCTTTTTCCTAACCCTCCCCAGGACCAGACATAGCAGCTTGCAAGGAGCCAGTGGAGAAAAGAGAAAAGCAGCCATCCTGACCCATCCTGTACTGCAGGCAACAGACCTGTGAGAGGAGCAAAGCCCTAGATGGTGTAAATTATTATGTGGGACTGGACATAATCACTACGAAAAGAAATCTGTTCTTGTGATTATAAGGACCGGGGAAATCTTCAGACCTGCCCAGGACTTCCCCCAAGGCAAAAGCTAGTCCACAGAGCAAAGGGGTGCAAGAGGAATTGAGTCCCTCTCGTTCAGTGTAATGAGCACACATCCTGGCACCCAGACAAGAATGACAGCTGAACAGATAAGGATATATCAAACCATTACTTGACCTACAGTAAGAATAATCAGGAAGGATGTGGACCTTGTATATATTTTGACTTGGTCATTCCCACCGTGATGCTTCTCAGGGCTGGAGGTTGGGCTCACACCCCCAGCAGTGATGAAGCTTATCTTATTTTCTTCCGGGTACGTGTCTTCCATTAGGTACCCTGCCACCCGAGGAAGCGGGATGGGAGGAGATGACTTGATCATGGGTTTATAATCCAAACCACTAGGCTTTCCACAGAGTCATGAAGGACATGCTTTTCTGCACAGTTATACTTTTTATATAAAAATAGAAAGCTTTAATAAAACCAGATCAGCATAAACTAGTATTAGTATAACATCATTGTTTCAACAGATGAATCATCTCTTTCTATAAAGAAGTAGGAATATCTAGATACTTTCTTTCTAATCCAGAGACTCACGTGCGCATACGAACCATTTTAGGACCTTGTTAAAATGCAGATTCCCAGGCCTTGTCCTACCCGGGGCAGGACCAGAGAATCTGCATTTTAATAAGCCTCCCTAGCGACTCTGAAGCCTATCGCAATTTAAGACATTGTTTTAATTAGTAGCGATCTATTGCCACTCATTAGTTAACCTAACCTTTTGTTTTTCCCTAGGCGTGAATGGAACTATTAGTTTACCCAGAATCTTTCAATGTAAAGTTTTAACATTTTGGAGGCCGTAGGCTTTAGCAACTTCGCCAAATGTCACACCTACTAGCATTTCTCTTGTATGGAAAACTAGTAAATTGATTCGAATTACCTGCCTCCTAGTTTACCTCCTGGAATATATATTTGCCCTTTTGGCCGCCCTTCTCTTTGGGTGACAGAAACAGACAAAATGGCTAGTTAGACTGTAGATACGCAGTGGTTTCCCCATCAGAACCACTGCCCCAGTCAATCGCTAACACCTCTGAAGTTTATTCACTAAACACTTTCCAAGCCAAGATCACACACTCAGGATTAGAGACAAGTCAGCTTAAGAGCTTGGGGTTTAAAAATCTAAGCTAGCCCAGTCCATTTAATTGGAATTTAACAAGATTTTAAAATAGATACAGTAATTTCTTCACACATCCAGAGCTAATCAGATAGAAACAGGTGTGACTAGAATAGTAAAAACCAGGAGGGAGGGAATCTAGCCTGCCAAGGATTTAATCCGAGGCTGCAGTCAGTGACCTTTCAGATCCTTTTCCTCTGAGATTCTGCCATTTGTTTTTCTCTATTAAATGTATTCTTCGCTTTGGCTCACTGTTTCAGCCTGCTGAGAACATTTAGGGGCTTGGTGTTGTCTTCTAGCATCTTAGTGATTCCCCCAATTTTTATTCCCCCTCCAGTTTGAGTCACGTACCTGTGAAGAGGTTCTTTTCAGCTGGTGAGAAAAGCCTGGACCAGGACAGACCCATAGCTTGGCTGTATCACCATCAGACGTATTTCACGGGTGACGGGTACACTGCTCCAGCTTACAATGGACACCTGTAACTGCACCAAAAAAGAGGGCAGAAAGGGAGCAAATACATTTGTTACACACTGTCAGAGACACGCAGCGGGCGTGAGTGAGGGTCAACGTGGGATGGGGCAGTAGGGGGGTGGCAGGGCGGGGCTGAAAGCAGGCTGCCGGCATACCCATCACAATCATGAACAGTAAGAACAGCTGCCTTTAGTGAGCATTGACCCGGCATCCGTAACGAGCCAGCAGTGTGTATGCATCATCTCATTTAATTCCCACAAGCCTTTATAGGAAAGCACTGGTGCTGCCAGCATGGGTTCTGGGGCTGAATGGCTTAAGTTTGAACCCTGACGCTAGCACTTACCAGTTGTGGCCTTGGGAGAGTTACTTATCTGCTTGAAGATCCTCATTTGAAAATAATGATAGTAATAGCACTAGTCATGGGCTTGCGGAATTAGGTAGGGAACTCTAGCTGCTATTAGAACAGATAAGCCCTCAAATCTTAGTGCCTTAACATAATAAAGGTTTCCTTCACAATTGTAACGGACCAAGTGTGTGTTTGATGGGCAGCCTTCCACGTGGAAATGTAGGGACTCATGTTTCTTCTATTTTGTGATCGTGCTGCTAGGAAGGCAGGTATGAGTTGGGGGTGGGCTGGGTGGGAGAAGAGACGGGTTATGGACCAGACCTAGAAGCAACATACATTCTACTGAAATACCCAGAAACCAGTCACGTGGCTACTCCAATTGTAAGGCAGGCAAGAAAGGAGGAAAAAAAATTTTTTTTCCAGGAGGAAAAAATAAACGAATTTGGTCTCTTCCATAGTTGAGAGGCTTAAACGTAAATTCCTCGGTTTGGTAGCTGGTACATAGTAAGTGCTCAGTAAATGGTAGTGATTATTAGCATTGCCATTGCACTAGCTCTGGCTACATTCCCTTCCGTGTCTTCTTGATGCCTCTGGTCCAGCTCTCTTAACCTTTCCCTTCGGAGTTCCCTCAGATGTAGCCTGACCTTGGATTTGTGATGCCTTGGGGAGTCTCTCAGTAACTCCTGGGACCCTTCAAGCATTAAGTCTGACTCTGTTCTGTGGACATCAACTCCGGCATCTTCTCTGAACCCACCGGCCACCGTAACACCAGTGGGATGTGAGGGTGTAGGTAGGACAGAGCGGTTCAATGTGTATTAGCAGCTCAGGAGAGAGCTCCAGACAGAGATGGCGGAGTCAACGTCATGTCAGCGGTGATTGAATCTATGTAACTAGTGAGAAATGGCACAAAGAATGCATAACGCGTGAGAGGAGTGAGGACCGAGGTCAGTCCTGAGAAACACCAACGAGGAAGACGGTGTTTCCCAAACCGCAGGCATCTGTGTACCCCAGGCTTGTGTCACCCGGACCGTGACTTTTCTTAGACTTTTTCTCACTTTAACTCAACTTTAATTTTTTGAGATTATTTAGAAAGGAAACATATTTGCACTGTAATAAATGAGAAAGTAGTATCACTTGTCACCAGTAGCAAGTCCTCCAAAAATAAGTAAGAATGGGGATAAACAAAAACCTGTTTCTAGATTCTAGCTGGTGACTATCGTCCAGAAAAGGCTATACATCTGAGAGGGCTCTCCTTTTATTTTTGTAGAAGAGGAAAATTAGCTGTCATTAGAGAGGTGTTAAAGACGTACTGATTCCAAACTGAGACTCTCTTTGTTTAACTCAGAAGAACTGAAAGAGAATTAAGAGAGAATCTGCTTTCTCACTACATAACTCACATTTGAGGCAGGGCTCATATCCAGAGGGGGACACTTTGCATGGTGTCGAAAGCCCTGGCTGTGACCTTGTATCACCTAAAATTATCCATCTGCCATCAGTGGTATGAATCCCTCCCTTTGGGAAAACCAGGAGAGGGGGAGTCATGGCATATCCAGGGGTGGAAAGGGCCAGGGAGTGGTTAGTTTTCAGAGGCTGCAAAAAGATCAGGCAAAGTCAGGACTGAAAAGCTCCCTCTGAACTTGGCGACCAGGGCTCACTGGTGTCTTTGGTGGAGTGGATTTAATGGCACAGTGAGGGCCGAGAAGCAGAATGCAGCACTTGAACAGTGAATGGGAGGTGACGCTGTGGAAACAGCATTGAGGAGCTTGGCTGTAAAGGAGAGAGTTAAGATTCAGGGAGATTTGTTTTGCATTCTTTTGTAGAACATGGGAGACATGAGAACATATTTTTAGACATTGGGGAAGGAGCTGGATGCTGGTAAGTACTGCAGGGGGGTGACAGTAGATGGATCAAGGTCCCAGTGTGGGGAAGATGAAGAGGGTTCCGGTCAAGAGCACAGGTGGGAGATCTAACCCAGAAGAGGAAAAGGGTCAACTTTTCTTAGGTTGAGGGTAGAAGGTGAGGGCATATCAAAGCCCGGAACTTTCTTGGGTAGAAGAATGGAAAGTGGAAGGATTTCATGTCTGAAGCCTGATTTTCCTTTGATAAGTAAGGGGTGAGGTTATATCTGTGGCCAAGAGAAAAAGTGAGTGCAGGCTTGAACTACTGGTTCTCCGGTTCAAAGAGTATATTAGCGTTCTCCCGAGAACCAGAACCAATAAGACGTATATATACCTATTGAGAGAGAGAAAGAGAGAGAGAGAGAAGGAGAGAGAGACTTTAAGAAATTGACGCACATGATTATAGAGGCTGGCAAGTCCCAAATCTGCAGGGTAGGCTGGCATGCTGAAGACCCAGGGAAGGGTTGATGTTACAGCTCAAGTCCAAAGGTGGTATAAGGCAGAATTCCCACTTCCTTCTGGGGACTTCATTCTCTTTTCTCTTAAAGCCTTCAACTGATTGGATGAGGCCCACCTATATTACAGAGGGTAATGTGCTTTGCTCACAGTCTACTGATTTCAGTATTAATATCATCTAAAAAAATACATTCAGAGCAACATCCAGACTGATGTTTGACCAAATATCTGGGTTCTGTGGCCGAGCCAAGTTGACACATAAAATTAACCATTGCAAGTAGTATTAATGATCTCATTTATATCCATAGCAAAAACATGAGGTGATGTAGATAAAGAGAAGACTGTAGAATGTGGAGAGAATCCTCCGGATTCTAGGAGGTTCTTATTGTTAGTAGGTGCTCTGCGGACCCCAGGGTTTCTGATGGAGCCGGAGCTGAAGATGACAACACAGAAGAGTCATGGGGGACAATCCACCCACCCCACCTTCGAGGAGAGGCGCCATCTCGGCATAGAGGGATAGACCCTATGAAAGCAAACTTTCTATATGCCAGTTCTGATCTTGACGTCCCAGTCAGTAACTGCTGAGGACTCCTCTCCTGTCACGCTAGCCCCAGGACACAGGTGCTTTCAAGATAACAAAATATAGGAGTTACATTTTCGTTCTTTCTCCTTCTTCTATTTTCACCATGGGTCAAATGTATACATATTTATTTCATTGAGATCAGTGTGATTCTTTATTCTCAAGGCTGCCTTTTCTCAATAGAATTTCTAGTCGAGCTTATTCTTTCCCTCATTCACAAGCCTGAGGTCTTTTCACATCCACCCTGTCCTCGGCAAGAATCCTTGGAGAGTAGCCTTGGAGACATACCTAGTGGTAAGCCACCTGCCCTGGACTGAGGGTGGATCTATTCTGGTCATAGGCTTTGTGATCTGGACAAAGGAATTGAGTATGTGCCTGTCAAATTGTCAGGCGATACTAAATTTGGTGGGCCAGCTGAATTCTAGCTGAAAATCATGCAAAATAAGGTCTAGCAATTGGGGGGAAAATTGGCCCACAGGGAAGACAATTGGATGAAATTCAGTAGGACTACATGGGCCTAGAATTCTAACTCTGGGACTGCAACTAGCTATATAACCTTGTAGTTCAGAGACCAAGCCTCAGATAGGAGGCTTGGTGCCACATCAAAGAGTTTTGGAGCCAAAGGGACCTCTGAGAAGTTATGCACCCCCTCCCCCCTCCCCCATTTCATATGCATCAGACAAAAAGGTTTCTTCCAACTTTGAAAGGTGATGGTTCTCCGAGTTCATGTCTTCTGAGCTTCCCTGATCCAGTTTCCGATCCTCTCCATCAGAATCCCTTGTCCCTGCTCCTCCAGTTCCACAGGGCCATGCTCAGCACCCTATAGTACTTCCTTCATATGCCTCAGGTTGTTTACCTTCCTGATTCCCAGGCTAGATTATCAGCATCTTGACAATGGGATCATGTCTTGTGTATCTCTGCATTTCCAAGGTCTATCATGGTGCCTGGCACATAATTAATGATCAATAAATTTTGGCTGAATAATAATCAAAAGAAACTCCACATTTGCTCATGTATTATGGTTATCACATTTTCTCACCTCTGATGCTCTCCTTTATACACAGCCTAATTCCGTGACTCTCTTAATATTGTAAAGGTCAAAAATTGAACACAACTCACCATATTTTTGACCAGCACAAAATACAGGGAGAAACACATACGCTGTACCTGGACATTTTACTACTGATAAGAGAAACTGAAGACTGCATTGGCTTATTTTTAAAGCTACGTCACATTAAGCTTGTGGTCAGCTGAAATACCATGATGTTTTCACATGTATGTCTGCCATGCTGCAGCTCTCACGTTCTGCACATGTGCAACTGATCTTGAACCCCAAATGTAGGACTTGACATTTTTTGGTTTTGGCTCAAGGTTAAATCCAATCAAAATCACTTTGAATTTGATGCTATCGGTGACTACATTAGCAATCCTTCCTGGATTCGGGTCACTGGCAAATCGGACCTGCAGATCTTTTCTGCCTTTATCCCACTGTGTGACAACAATGTTGAAAGGATTGGGACTAGGACAAGAGCCCCAGTAGTAACCACCCCCTTCCACGTTGATCCAGAATCACTCAAACTTATGAGTAATCAACCATAAGCTGATAAATGCACTCCAAAACACTGCCAGACATACCTTATTTCTCCATCTTATCCACAAAAGTCTTGAGGTTGACATTTTAAAAAGGTTTTCTAAAGTACACACATACTGTATCTACAGCTCCTGAAATTTGCCAGCCAAGTAATCCATTAAAATAAATAAATAAAACACAGCTTGTATGGTACAACTCCTTAGCGTGCATTTGCTGGCCCCGGTGCCAATGGCACTCTTCTCTAAGTCTCACAATCCCTGCCCCTTTTAAGTAAATCTAATTTAGACTATGGCCTGGCATTGATGTCGAGGTGAGTTTCCATGGTTGGGATCCCATCTGATGGCGCATCCGATCTTCCATGATTCCTCAAAAATTACCCACTGTGAGTATGAGATGAGAGTACAAGTTCTTTGCACATCCTAGGACAGAGTTATTTAGACTTGAAAACAAACTTTGTGGAGGGTGGCCTTAACACATGTGTGGAAAAATCCTTCACTTTTATTTTATTTATTTATTTATTTTAAAAACTATTATTATTATTATTTTTTTTTTTGCAGTACGCGGGCCTCTCACTGTTGTGGCCTCTCCCGTTGCGCAGTGCAGGCTCCGGACGTGCAGGCTCAGCGGCCATGGCTCACGGGCCCAGCCGCTCCGCGGCATGTGGGATCTTCCCGGACTGGGGCGTGAACCCGTGTCCCCTGCATCGGCAGGCGGACTCTCAACCACTGCTACCCTATCCTTCACTTTTAAGTGACAAAGGTCTTCAGTCAAAGAGATAGATGATTATTCCTTCTGATTTTCACCTGATGCTGCAGGATGAGGCAATGGAACAGGCCTTTGTCACCCTGAACATCTTCAACTATCATGCACAAACACCTGGTAAGAAGTTGCTCTTCCTCATCTCAGGACACTTTACATCTTTTCCCTAGTTGATATGAAGAATCTATACGTGTTGGTATTCTTCTGGTCTTTTTTTTTTTTAATTTAACTATAGCTGATTTACAATATTGTGTTAGTTTCAGGCTTCTGATCTTGTAATGCTGAACATATGAAAGCCGTGAATGGTACCCACAGTATCCAGAGGCCAAGCTGATTGGCACAAGATGCCAGGAACTTAGAAGATCTTCTAGGAAAAAAGATGTCAGAATTTGAGATGGAGGTCACAGGGCAGGCTCACTCCTTCCCTGATAAGACCTCAGGTGCTCTCATGAGTAGAAGATGCCAGAACCAAGAGGTAACAGGAAACCATCCTGATGGGAGAAGGAGTTTTCCTCTCACTCCTACTCTCCTTGTTCAGATTATAAGCTTTGAAATGAAGTGGGGGATATCCATGTTCTTGTTTCCATAATATGTTAAACAATGAGATCAGTAAAATATCCTAAGGTTTAGGATAGGCCAGGCTCTGTCTCTTCCACCTGACTCTGGAACTCCAAAAAGCCATCAGCTTTCAAAAAGTGACCCAGTAACAAACTCATTTTATGGAAGAGCATTAAAGTTTAGGTTTTTAAAAGGCAGCTTAGAAATAAAGTAGTCAATCTGTCTCCTTCTATAGGTAAGGACACTGAAGTCCAGAGAGGTTCAGTGACTTGCCGAAGGTCACAAAGTTACAAAAGATGGAGCTGGCCCTTGAACCCAGAGCTTTGCAGTTCAGGGCTCCCTTTAGGGCAACTTGCTGATGCCCTTTTGCACACGAGTTGTAGTTTCTCTGTTACCCTTTATTTCTGCTCTTTTCAATTCGAAAATGTTTTTTCTTCCTAGACAAGAGCGAAAGAGAGAAGAGTTTGAATAGTTCTGGCTTCTGCTCATATCATGCAGCATTTTCTGAGAGTGGGAATGTGGAAGGTGGTAAATGTAGAGACAGACAAGCCAGTAATGGAAAAACAGGGTTGGTAGGGAATGAGTAGGCACAGGTGTCACACAAAGAGACCAGGGAGGTCACGGCTAACCACAGATGGAGGCAGGCAGCAATGGAGTGCTACTGCTGAAAAGCCAAAGTGACACTGGGATGTATTTATAGAAGCGTGACATGCCAAGCCCAGGAAGCAATCATTAGGCTACAATCTACATTAGTCAGATCTCTATTGAATATGATGCCCATTTTGTCACACTTTGAAATGTGAGAGCCCGGTGGAGTGGGGGGATAAAAAGTGACAGGAAATCATTACTTAGAGTAAAAGTGAAGGAATCTGGATTGCTGAAAGCGACACCTGCTCCCATCCTACCCATTGCCTGATTTCTCAAGCAGGTAGGAGGACACAGAGGGAAGGGGGAGGAGAGTTATCTCAGCCAGAAATTTCCCTCCAAACTGCTGGTCTCTCAGCATAGAATTTTAGGGGCTGATTCTGTCTACTTTCCTTCCAGTCAAGGTTAAGATCCCCTGCCTGAGGTCTCTCTCTGCAAAGAGTTGAAGGCCTAGCATCATCAGCCCTTATTGATTAAAGATGGCTTCTTAACCAGTGCCGAGCCCTTACCGAGTAGGTTACCACTTCCACATGCTGGTTACAGGAACTTCAAGAGCAAAGTGGTTGAGGAGACTCAGGTTCATCACTGGAACCCCACGCTGACCACAGCAGCCTCGTGGCCTCCACCTGATTTCTGACTTGTTCTCGGCCTGTATGTGAAAGATTTTCTCTTTCAAAAAGAAGTTTTTAAAAATAGAAGTATAGTTGATTTACAATGTTTTGTTAGTTTCTGGTGTACAGCAAAGTGATTCAGTTATACACATACATTCTTTTTCAGATACTTTTCCATTATAGGTTACTAAAAGGTATTGAGTATAGTTCCCTGTGCTATCTAGTAGGTCCTTTTTGTTTATCTATTTTATATACAGTAGTGTGTATTCTCACTCAGTCTTAAGCAAATCTGAAGCTGTGGGCATGTACATCACTACTGCCTTTCCTCTGTACATGAACTGCTTTATGTAACAGCATGTTGAGTGTGATGGAATAGACAGGTCAACCTCAGAGCCTCAGCTTGACTTCCTGAAGTTAAAAACATAGGATTCTTCTGGTTTCAGACATATCTTATGCAGTAATTCCATATTTTGGAGAAAGGTGGTGATGTCTTTAAAACAATCCTCTGTCATGTCTCCTTTGCCCTTCTACAGAGATTTTAAGCTTCATTTAATCTCTCCTAAAAAAAAAAAAAAAAAAAGAAAAGGAAAAGAAAGGCACACGATGGAGAAAGACCCTTGTAGATATCACATACTAGGTTCTTGCAGGCCAAAGAATGCAAGTAGAAAAGTCCTTGTGCTGGCTTTCCCCATCACTTCCCAAAAGAAATTTCCATTAAAAAAATAAATAAAAGGACACGGCTTCCCACCTGCAATGGGAGATCTCGAGAAGCCAAGCCCCCTATGGCTGACGCTGTGGGCCAGATGGTCCTTGCTTCTCCATAGGAACATGGGCCCTGCTTGCTCTTTCTGGTCCCAAGGCTCAGGGGTCCTCTCTCTTTTAGTGAGAGGGGCCAAGGAAGTGGGAAGTGTAACAGAAAGTGGCCTAGTCCTCAAGTACATGTCACCTGACTCGCAGAAGACCAAGTGTGCCAACATATAGAGGCCATGAAAGGTTGGGGACGTAGGCTTTGTGGTCAGACAGACCTGGGGTTGAATATCAATCCCTTCTCCCAGCACAGGGTGAGTCTCAACTGTGTCCAAGGACAAACCCACACACCTTCCAGAAACTGCTGGTCTCCTATAGGATTAAACCACATGTCCGGTATTTTTCATTTAATGCTTTATCTTGTACATCTATCTTTCTATACCAACCCACCAAGACCGAGCTTGATCGCTTTCTTGGCTGTACGGCATTCCACTCTATGGCCATGTTCACTTTTGCCATTTCCCAAGAATTAAAGTCAATGTGTTTCTGATTTTTGCTACAGCAAACAATACTGCAATGAATATCCTTCTACAAATATGTGTACACGAATACAGCTGGAGAAAAATTCCCAGAAGGAGAATTGCTGCAAACGTCTTTACAATTTTGATATTGTCAAATTGTCCTCTGCAGTGCCTCCACTATGCTGCCCAAGAAGTCTTCTTTCTGAAGGTGGGACAACAGGAATGAGGGTGAATGAACTAACAATGTCTTTTGTTATTCTTCTACTCTCCAACAAAGCATTGTTGGTACTATTTTGGGGGTCCTTGGCCGTTGACTCCATGGAAGATGAGAACCCAGCTGTGCCTTTCCCAGAGGGGACATCTGCCAGAATCCAGGCTTATTTTTGGCAACTGGGTGACACGCTCCCTGCATTTCCAGGGGATTCTTGGCTTCCCTCAACAATGACCTATTTCTGGCTGAATATTTAGCTGTTCTCTCAATCCTGATGTCTGGTCTACAACCTATTTTGAGATTTGATAGGCTGTTTTCCAGCAAAAACTGTGGATGCAAATCCCAAAATAGAGGCTTACACTCCGTTATTTGTCTGGGAAGGGTTCATGGGTAAAACATGTTTTTATTTTTATTATTTAATTCTCAAACTTTTATTATGGGAAATTGCAGACATATACAAAAGTAGAGAAAATAGCATGATGAACCCCTATATACCTACCACTTGGCTTCAATGATCAATTCATGACCCATCTTGTTTATGTATACCCCAACCAATTCCCCACCTCCTGTATCATTTTGAAGCAAATCCAAGACATTTTATCATTTCATTCATAACTGTTTCCGTGTCCACCCCTGAAATGTAAGAACTTTAAAAAAACGTATTACTGTTACACCTAAAATAACTAACAATATATTAAAATATACACAAATAGCCCAGTCAGTGTTCAGATTTCCAAATGTCTCATTAAATGATTTAAACAGGATTTTTAAATGTTAGAAAAGCAAATACTGAGGACCAGGAGATCTGAGTTCAAGTCTTAGATCTGTCCCTCTCTCCTTGGGTGACTTCAGGTAATTCTCCTGACTGCCTCTGCCTCTGCTTCTTGGACTTTAGGGGCTGGAAAAGACAAATCTCCCCACTTTCAGATGATGCTAATGATTCGAGGAAAGGAACCAGGAAAAATGGTAATGATTGAAACTAGAGCCAAGTTTGAATTTCTATATAATAGTGACCAGATCAATAAATGTCTGCTAAATTCAATAAAATTTACAAAATCTGTCTACTCTTATCCCCATGAAAGAGATATTAGGGTCAAGAGGACCTTATCTTTTCCTCTTGGCAGATAAGTGCTTTTCACAATGAAGTAGATATAGGAGCTGCTTTCATTTTAAAGCACATAATCTTAATATAGTATTTGTTTAAACCCACAGATATTCCTCTAAATTATCCTCCTGCTCTTAGGAGTCTGGAAATAGGGCAAGCGGAGAGGAAGAAAGAAGATAGATTTGTCAGTGGTTCTGGAAGTCAAGCCATGCCACTGGGAGCTCTCTTATCCAGTGAGATAATGTATGCATATATAAATTATAAAGCGCCATAAATCTGTGATTAGAAAAATGAGGGTCTCCAGATGGTCCTGAATCACTCCTAGCATTTTCCCCTTTGAATTTCTATTAGCAGCAATCAGTTTTCTCTCCCAGAGAAAAATTCTCTATAAAATCTAGGAAAGGGAAATAGCCAAATAAAGACACATATTGACAGGACACTGAAAATATCGCTAAAAACTCTTGAAGGTCTTTTTTTCTTTTTTAAGACCACTGCACGTACCTTCTCCTCGCTCCGTGTACGGGCGGGGGCACGGGAGGCGATGGAGCCCGTGGCGTAAAGGGAGGGAAAGAGACACGAACAAAAGAAGAATCTGCATTTCTCATCTTGGTTTGGTGAAGGCAGAACGGAGAACTCCTTCCCAAGCAGGTGGATCGTGGCTGCCAGGAAAGCTGTGTGTCTCTATCTTCTCAACGAGAGGGATCCTTTAGCAGCAAAACGGCTTGGCAAGGATGAGGCGAGGATACCTTTTCTCTCTTTCAAAGACAACAGTGCTTAGTGTTTGAAGAGGCTGGATTTCTGCTATTTGAACGTCTGCGGGGCACAATCTCTGTCCTTCACCTGAACACACACGCCCACACATGTAGTTGTGATACCTGCTTCCCCTAAACATACAGAGGACCCTGACCAGCCTCCCTTCTGTTGCAAGGTGAAGAGTGTGCCCCTTACTGTCGGGTCAGGGAGGGAGAGAGAGATTGCGTACGGGGGAGCTGGGGCGGGGGGTTGTCACAGAGCCGAGCCTGGGAGAAGCCAGGTGGCTTCTGCGGCTAGGTGCAGGGCCACTATCCTCGGCTGCCCAGAACTGATCCAAGCAACCCGAGGAAGAGTCACAATTACCTAGGCAACCAGATCACAGGCCAAGCTGTTACCTGGCGATCCCCCGCCAAGCTGTTACCTGGCGATCCCCCTAGACCCCTCCTCCCCTCCCCACTACACTCTCTGTTTCTCCCAGGGCAGCTCACACACTCTTTCTCCACTTTGCTATGCCTCGAAGATCACAAGATTCTTTGTACGCGAGGAAGCGAGGGGACAAGAGGAAAACAGAGGTCCAAGATGTAGGGAAAGAGAAAAACATTTTCTAAGCGCAGGTGGGAGGATGCAGTTTGAATGACCTCCTCCCGCTGGGGACTGGAGAGAGTGATGAGACCGGGGTCAGGGAGAAGAGGGACATGGGGTGGCGAACAGCAAAGCTGCTGGAATATCAGGCAGTTGATTTGCTCATTGATTCCAGAAACCATGAAAACTGAGCAAAATGAGAGGGGAGAGCTTATCCCCATTCATTTCCCTTTCTGCCCCTCCCAGTCTCCTTTCGGGGGTCTTATCATAGAAACTTGCCTTTAAGCCCGTCGGGCTCCTATCCGGTGGGCACTGGCCTCCTTTCTTTCATTCATTCATTCCACACACATCATTTCGTGTCTAACTATGTGTGAGGCATCGTGCTGGGCTCTGAGGCTGCAAAATTAAAGACAGACATTATCTCTGTTCTCTTGGAACTTAAAGGGTTTAGCAGGGGGGACTGACAAAAACAAGCAGTCAGACTCACAAAATAATTGGAGATTAGAATAAAAATGCAGTGATGGAAAACAAGAGCCAACGCAAAGCAAGGGTTTGCGGTTAAGGCTAAGAGGAAAGGACTTACATTTGTTCGTCTGTTTTTTTTTTATTTTTCGAAAATTTTACTTTGAAATATTTTTAGGCAGAAGAGCTGAGTTCTTATATATACCAAGCTTCCCCTAGTGTTCTTCATAATAGTTTTATGGAAGCATAATTGATCTATAAAGAGGTGCACACATTTAACAGTTTGAGGGTCTGGACATCTGCAAACACCTGTGATATCATCACCCCAATTAAGATAACAGATATACCCACCACCTTCCAGAATTTCCCTGTGTCCCTTTTGTGTGTGTGGTAAGAACACTAACCGTGAGATCTACCCTCTTAACAAATTTATTTTGAAGTGCACAATCCTGGATTGTTAACTGCGGGTGCTCTGTCCTAGAGCAGATCTCTAGAATTTATTCATCTAGCAAAACTGAAACTTTGTACCCGTTGAATAATAACTCCTCATTTCCCTCACCCTCCAGGTCCTGGCAACCACTACTGTATCACCTGCTTCTATGAGTTTGATTATTTTCAAAAAGTGAAATCATGCAGCATTTGTCCTGTGACTGGCTTATTCATTTACCAAAATATCTTCCAGGCCCATCCATGTTATTGCAAGTGGCAGGAGTTCTTTCTGCTTTAAGACTGAACAATATTCCTTAGTATATACATATCACATTTTCTTTATCCATTCATCCATCGATGGACATTTGAGTTGTTTCTACATCGTGTCTATTGTGGATAGTGCTGCAATGTACATAGCAGTGTAGATACTAAAACTTAGGGGATGCAGCAAAAACAGTACTAAGATTACTTTTGATTAGATGGTCAGGGAAGGCCTTTATGAAGAGGTGTCATGTAAACCAAGACCTGAAGGGTGATTGGGAGTAAGGGAAAGAGGTGGAGATCGTCCTCAGCAGGGGAACCTCATGGGATGCTATAAAGACAGGGACACCTGGGCATTGCTGGAGGAACTGGAATTAGACCAGCATGGCTTCAGATTAGTGTGTAAGTTAGGCAGATGGGGATCAATAGAGAAGTCAGATGAACTAGGGCTTCGGAGGCCACGGAAGGTGTTTGGATATTATTCTTAGTTCTACAGCAGGCCATTGAATGGGTTTGAGCTTGAGAGTGGCGTGATCAGATGTACATTTTAATTTCAATAGGCCTGCCCGGTACAGACCAGATGGGAGGGCACCAGAGAGGAGGGACATGGACCCCTAGGTAGATTATTGTGCTGATCCAGGTGAGAGATGATGGGGGCCAGGTGAAAAAATACAGGATGTATTCCTAAAACAGGACCCAGGTTTTAAGTTCTTTTGCACTTTGTTTATCCCTTTAGGAGGAAAAACACAATATACAATAAAACAGAGCAGTGAAGAGGCAGGCTCTGTAATCATGTCCTGACACCTACTTCCTGCGTGACCTTGGCAAGTTGCCCAAACTCACGTATGGAAGATGAGAGTTCTTATAAAGACTGAATAAGATAATTAATGTAAAGTGATAAGTATGATGCCAGGTACACAAAATGCTCAAAAATTGGAAGCTAATGTTAGTGGTCATTGAAAACTCCAAGCCAAGCAGCCTAATTTCTGGTCAAGTAAAATTATCATGGGGGCGAGAATAGGGAGTGCTTTCCTTCAACTCAAACTATGAATCTGTAACAAAATAGGAAGAAGATTTGCACTTACGGCAAGAGGGAACTGATAATGCAGGATGTTTAAGGGTTTGGAGATACAAGCTACATGGCAGAGAGAAAGTACATAATGGTCATTAAGAATATAAGTTTTGGCCGAGTAATATTCCAATACATGTGTATATCACATCTTCTTTATTTCTCGGCCATAAAAAAGAATGGAATAATGCCATTTGCAGCAACATGGGTGGACCTAGAGATTATCATATGAAGTGAAGTAAGTCAAACAGAGAAAGACAAATTAACATGTATCATATGATATCACTTGTATGTGGAATCTAAAAAAAATGATATAAATGAACTTATTTACAAAACAGAAATAGACTCACAGACATAGAAAACAAATTTATGGTTACCAAAGGGGATAGTGGTGGTGGGGGGCAGGGATAAATTAGGAGTTTGGGATTAACAGATATATACTACTATATATAAAATAGATAACCAACAACAACCTACTGTATAGCACAGGGAACTATATTCAATGTCTTGTAATAACCTATAATGGACAAGAATCTGAAAAAGAAAGTTTACATATATATAAAACTAAATCACTTTGCTGTACAGCTAAAACTAACACAGCATTGTAAATTAACTATACTTCAATTACAAAAAAGTTAAAAAAAAGAATTTAGATAGGAAGCCTGCACCAGCAAGAGAGCCATCACCAAGATAACTGCTTTATATAAGGAAGACTTCTCAGATTGGCAAGGCAAATGTTCATTTACCAAACGCTTGCTCTTCCCATCTCCCTGTGAAGTGTCTTTCTCCTCTTTGAAGTCCCAGACCACTACCACCTTCTCCTTAGCTCAGAAAAGCATTTAAAAAAAAAAAAAGAATATGAGTTTTGGGTCTAGATTTTGAACCCTAGCTGTGTGAACCTCGGGGATGTCACCTAACCTCTCTGAGCCCATTTCTAATACAAAGATGGCGAATGGCCGTGCTGTCTGTCTAGGGTCATGGTGAGGAATGAATACATTCAAAGGCTTGCTTGGCATGATGCCTAGGACCT
This sequence comes from Physeter macrocephalus, assembly GCF_002837175.3. Taxonomy (NCBI): domain Eukaryota; kingdom Metazoa; phylum Chordata; class Mammalia; order Artiodactyla; family Physeteridae; genus Physeter; species Physeter macrocephalus. The sequence continues at coordinate 13,147,670 of NC_041218.1, forward strand.
AGCAAGGACTTGATCAATGGAAGCTGCTGCAGAAAGGGATGAACTTATGCTAATGTGTTGGGGGTTAGAAGATCCATCTCCAAAGAAGGTAATGCTCCTTTGCAATGACAAGGACGTCACTGGAAAATGAGAGTCTGTTTCCACTGTACTTCTCTGACCCTCAGTAGGACTATTACTGTGCTAATTCCACAAATGAGGTGGTTTAAAGAACAGAAATGTATCTTCTCACAGTTCTTGAGGCTAGAAGTCTGAGATCAAGGTGTTGGCAGGGTTGGTTCCTTCTGAGGCTGAGGGAGAATCTGTTCCCGCCTCTCCCCTAGCTCTGGTGATTTGCTGGCAATCTTCGTTGTTCCTTGGCTTGTAGATGAGTGCCCTTCCTTGGCTTGTGTCTTCATCTTCATGTGTTCATGTCTCTGCATCCAAATTTCCTCTTTTTATAAGGACACCAGTCAAACTGGATTAGGGGACCATCCTAATGACATCATCTTAACTTGATCATCTGCAAAGACTGTTTCCAAATAAGGTTCCATTCACAGGTACTGGGGTTTAGGACTTCAACATCTTTTTGGTGGGGACACAATTCAACTCACAATAGTCAGTATACCAACACCATATCAGATTAAGAGACTAGCCTAAGCCTCCACAGCTAGTATGAAGATTGGGAAGGCGGGAGGGGAGCTGATTCTTCAGAGATAGGCTCTGCAAATCATACTACCTGGGAGGCCCCTTCTCACTAAGTCAAATACTCCCAAATAGGCAGCAGCAGTTTGCTTACAGGCAACCCAACAATCACACCCATATCTCCTCTATAATATTTGTAGCAGCCCCTATACAAATAAGCAAGCATCCACCCTGCTTTCTACATGCTATGTCTCAACTTTTGTTACGATTCAGCCTTGATATTGCACCACTAGGCCGCTGTGAATATTGTCCAGGTGTGCACTGCACAAATCTAGAGGATGCCATTTACATTATAGTCTATTTTGTACAAAAATTTGCAGAAACCCTGAGACCACATCCAATCCCTACACTCTAGTTGTTCTTCTCAGCTGTTTTTCCCCATCTCCAGCTATGTATTTGGGCTTAGTGGTGGGACTCAACGATGTGTGTGTGTGTGTGTGTGTGTGTGTGTGTGTGTGTGTGTGTTTAGAGAAGAGGAGAAGAAGGGAGAGAAGGAGAGAGACAGAAAGACAGACTGGAGGGAGGAAGGGAAGAGAAATGAGGGATGCAACAGACCACAATAAAATATTCTGTGTATAATCCTTCAAAAGGCTAACAACAAGAAAATAATACTCTAAGTTCTGATAGTTCTTATAAGAAAATCCATTAAACTATGGAGAACAAATCAACCAGTAGCTTAGCAACTGGCAGAACCATTGTGCTAATTATTAAGGGATAAAAGAGGGGCAAAATGAAAAGCAGAGCTTCACTGTCGTGTACTTGAAGGCCATGTGTAAGACTTAAAACTGAGACAGATTTTCAGATCAAGTCTGGAGCTGGTGCTTGAAGTCTGGCCTCATTTCAACAGCATTTTGATGTTGAAGCAGAAGATGATGAAGGATTGAAGAATGAAGCTTCAGTGCAAGGGGGAAAATGTTCCTGATTTTTATAAGCTGCTATGTCACTTGTGCTGCATAACCAGCAGCCTTACCGTGATTTGAGCAAATAACAGCTAGAAAGTAAGTATGTCAGATGTTATTGGTGACTGTCTTCTTTGGGTGGTGGGATGTAGTAGATCTCCTCCTCCTTCTTGTTGTTTGTTCGTTTTGTTTTCCTTATTTGCATTTTTCTCAATGAAAATAATTTCTTAAACGTAAGAATCCCCTTTTTAAACTTTCAGTTCTTGGTGCAGACAAGCTGGCAATTCAAAAACTTTTCCTCTACAATGGCTAAAAGCCATTGCGTATTTTAGTTCCAGAAGAGTGTTCAGTATCAGAGGAACTGGGTTATTCTAGAAGAAAATATATATGCCTGGATATGCAATATTCAGTAAGATGAATCCACACTTGGCCTTCAAAATCGCTAAGGACAGATTTTATTTTTACTTAGCCCTAATTTTACTGTAGATGAAGCTCAATCCTTCAACACTTGAAAGTTATATTAAAAGGCAGACGTCTAGGGGCTAGAACCCAAATTCTCAAGCTTGGAGAGCTAGAGTCCTTTCCGAAGGCCATTTTGTTTTTATGACCATTTGGTTCAGAATTAATGAGAACTACTTTGCATAGATATCATTTTATATTCTAAACAGTAAACAGTACCTTTTGGGGATTCTTCCACTCACTTTGTAGATATAGATTATCAAAGTTGATTTTTTTGTTGTTGTTCCCAAACCATTACTGTGTTAGTCTATGAACCTCAGAGATAATGATCGTTTAAGGCCCACAATTTTAGAACATTTATCAAGTTATTAAAGCCACCAATTATGGTATTAAATACCCAAGGAATTTAGAGACTATTGGAGGAGTTAAGAAAACCAACTTCAAATATTCCACTGCGGGGAAGGGGCACATGGGACAAGAAAAGCTCTGTGTCTTGGTTGAATCCTCGTATTTTCACATCTTTTGGAATGTTTCTTTTTTCTTCTAAAAGAAGAGAAAATTCTTCCTGTGAAAAAGATCCTCAGAAGGCAATTGATGACTCTATAAAATTTTAGAGAGGTCTCGATGTCCCCAAGTCTATTAAACCACTAAAATGATTTTTGATCCCCTCAAAGGACACAACAGCGGAAATATATTGTCATAGATGGAGAACCTTATGTTATAATACAGACGGTGAAGATCTTTGTTGGTCTGGGATCCACAGTGCCAGATATGTTAACTCCATTAAAAAATATCTTTGAATAGCCATCTCGGGGCTGAAAAATATCTTTGAATGTCCACTTCCATTTCATTCGGTAGGTTCAACCCATACTAAGAAGCTGGGCTATGGGAGATGAAGTGTGAATAATGATTCATCAATGTCACAGCATGATGAAAATCTTATTTTGAGTCCCACAGTTGTGTAAACAGCATGGTGGAATCACGCTGCATTGAATATTCAACTTACAACAGATTCTGTTCCTCCTCCATTCTTCCTCTACCTGTGTTTCCCAAAATCTGATCCAGGGACTATTATACCTGTATCCCTGGAATGCAAATTGCTTTCACATGCTTATCTTCTCACCCTATTGAAAACCACACCCTCTGGCACTTCCTCCCCATTCTCTGATTTATTTTTCTCCAAATAACTCATCACGGTGTTGACTACTACTTATTTTATAGTCTCTCCCTGCCCACACTACAACATAAGCTCCCTGAAGGCAGAGATGTCCATCTGTTTTGCTCACCGCTCTATCCCTGTGACCCAAGACTGTGCCTGATACCAAATATGTACTCAAAAAAAAAAAACCCTCGTCAGTCAGGTTGGCACACGCTCAGACAGCAGTGCAGGTGTATTGTCTCTTCACACGGCCTCCCACCACCATCTTGAGTTGCAGTGTCAGGGGCAGTGCTTCTGCACTCAGCCCGGCTGGCCTAGCTGAGGTGTCAACGCAGCCATTTCTCACTAGGCACTCTGATCTGAAGTGCCGGGTGTGAGGCCTCGGCATGAAGAACCCTGTGAACAAGTGAAACTAGACAAGCACAAAGGAAACGAAAAAAAAAAAAAAGCAAGCTGCAAACCCTCTGAAACAAATGCCTCTGCACCTTTAGCTCTTGGCGTCTTGGAGGCTGACATCTTCAGTGGAGTCTGCTATTGCAGGGGAACCTTCAAGATGGTGGAGGAGTAAGACGTGGAGACCACCTTTCTCCCCACAAATACATCAGAAATACATCTACACGTGGAACAACTCCTACAGAACACCTACTGGACGCTGGCAGAAGACCTCAGACCTCCCAAAAGGCAAGAAACTCCCCACGTACCAGGGTAGGGCAAAAGAAAAAAGAAACAACAGACACAAAAGAATAGGGACGGGACCTGCACCAGTGGGAGGGAGCCGTGAAGGAGGAAAGGTGTCCACACACTAGAAGCCCCTTCACGGGTGGAGACTGCGGGTGGCGGAGGGGGAGCTTCGGAGCCACGGAGGAAAGCGCAGTAAGAGGGGTGCGGAGGGCAAAGCGGAGGATCGGCGCCGACCAGCACTCACCAGCCCGAGAGGCTTGTCTGCTCACACGCCGGGGCGGGCGGGGGCTGGGAGCTGAGGCTCGGGCTTCGGTCGGATCCCAGGGAGAGTCTGGGGTTGGCGGCGTGAACTTTCTTGCCTCTTTGCTTCCTGGTGCGCGAGGAGAGGGGATGAAGAGCGCCGCTTAAGGGAGCTCCAGAGACGGGCGCGAGCCGCGGCTATCAGCACGGACCCCAGAGCAGAGGCGGGGGCAATTCCAAAACTGAACTCCGGGAGCTGTGCGAACAAAGAAGAGAAAGGGAGATCTCTCCCAGCAGCCTCAGGAGCAGCGGATTAAATCTCCACAGTCAACTTGATGTACCCTGCATCTGTGAAATACCTGAATAGACAACAAATCATCCCAAAATTGAGGTGGTGGACTTTGGGAGCAACTTGGGGTTTGCTTTCTGCATCTAACTTGTCTCTGGTTTTATGTTTATCTTAGTTTAGTATTTAGAGTTTATTATCATTGGTAAATTTGTTTATTGATTTGGTTGCTCTCTTCCTCTTTTTTTCATGTATAGATATATATGTCTTTTTCCTTTTTCTCCTTTTGTTACTGTGTATGTGTATGCTTCTTTGTGTGATTTTGTCTGTATAGCTTTGCTTTTACCATTTGTCCTAGGGTACTGTCTGTCAGGTTTTTTTGTTTTGTTTTGTTTTGTTTTGTTTTTTTGTGGTACGCGGGCCTCTCACTGTTGTGGCCTCTCCCGTTGCGGAGCACAGGCTCCAGACGTGCAGGCTCAGCGGCCATGGCTCACGGGCCCAGCC
>NC_041218.1:13152621-13153374 GCF_002837175.3 Physeter macrocephalus
GTTTTTTTTTAAGTATAGTTTTTAGCACTTGTTATCATTGGTGGATTTGTTTTTTTTGGCTTGGTTGCTCTCTTCTTTCTTTCTTTTTTTTTTCATTACCTTTAAATTTTTTAAGTTTCTGATAATTTTATTTTTTATTTTAATAACTTTATTTTATTTTATTCTTTCTTTTTCTTTCCTTTCCTTTCTTTCTTTCTTCCTTCCTTCCTTTCTTTTCAGAACATTGGACCACCAGAGACCTCCCAACTCCACATAATATCAAATGGCAAAAGCTCTCCCAGAGATCTCCGTCTCAACGCTAAGACCCAGCTCCACCCAACGGCCAGCAAACTACAGTGCTGGACACCCTATAACAAACAACTAGCAAGACAGGAACACAACCCCACCCATTAGCGGAGAGGCTGCCTAAAATCATAATAAGGTCACAGACACCCCAAAACACACCTCCAGATGCGGTCCTGCCCACCAGAAAGACAAGATCCAGCCTCATCCACCAGAACACAGGCACTAGTCCCCTCCACCAGGAAGCCTGCACAACCGACTGAACCAACATTAGCCACTGGGGGCAGACACCAGAAACAACAGGAACTACGAACATCCAGCATGCGAAAAGGAGAGTAAGAGAGTAAGATAAGCAAAATGAAAAGATAGAGAAACACATAGCACATGAAGGAGCAAGGTAAAAACCCACCAGACCAAACAAATGAAGAGGAAATAGGAAGTCTACCTGAAAAAGAATTCAGAATAATGATA
>NC_041218.1:13154549-13156994 GCF_002837175.3 Physeter macrocephalus
GAAATAGACTTTAAAATAAAGACTATTACAAGAGACAAAGAATGACACTACATAATAATCAAGGGATCAATCCAAGTAGAAGATATAACAATTGTAAATATTTATGCACCCAACATAGGAGCACCTCAATACATAAGGCAAATGTTAACAGCCATATAAGGGGAAATTGGCAGTAACACAATAATAGTAGGGGACGTTAACACCCCACTTTCACCAATAGACAGATCATCCAAAATGAAAATAAATAAGGAAACACAAGCTTTAAATGACACATTAGACAAGATGGACTTATTGATATTTATATGATATTCCATTCAAAAACAACAGAATACACTTTCTTCTCAAGCGCTCATGGAACATTCTCCAGGATAGATAATATCTTGGGTCACAAATCAAGCCTCGGTAAATTTAAGACAATTGAAATAGTACCAAGTATCTTTTCCGACAATAATGCTATGAGACTACATATCAATTAAATCAGAGAAAGAAGAACAAAAAACCCTTAAAGTTAGCAGAAGGAAAGATATCATAAAGAACATATCAGAAATAAATGAAAAAGTAATGAAGGAAACAGCAAAGATCAATAAAACTAAAAGCTGGTTCTTTGAGAACACAAACAAAATTGATAAACCATTAGCCAGAGTCATCAAGAAAAAAAGGGAGAAGAGTCAAATCAACAGAATTAGAAACGAAAAAGGAGAAGTAACAACTGACAGTGCAGAAATACAAAGGATCATGAAAGATTACTACAAGCAACTCGATGCCAATAAAATGGACATATTCTTAGAAAAGCACAACCTTCTGAGAATGAACCAGGAAGAAATAGAAAATATAAACAGACCAATCACAAGCACTGAAATTGAAACTGTGATTAAAAATCTTCCAACAAACAAAAGCCCAGGACCAGATGGCTTCACAGGTGAATTCTGTCAAACATTTAGAGAAGAGCTAACACCTATCCTTCTCAAACTCTTCCAAAATATAGCAGAGGGAGGAACACTCCCAAACTCTTTCTACGAGGCCACTATCACCCTGATATCACCCTGACATCACCAAAGATGTCACAAAAAAAGAAAAGTATAGGCCAATATCACTGCTGAACATATATGCAGAAGTCCTCAACAAAATACTTGCAATCAGAATCCAATAGCACATTAAAAGGATCATACACCATGATCAAGTGGGGTTTATCCCAGGAATGCAAGGATTCTTCAATATACGCAAATCAATGTGATACACCATATTAACAAATTGAAGGATAAAAATCACATGATCATCTCAATAGATGCAGAAAAAGCTTTTGACAAAATTCAACACCCATTTATTATAAAAACTCTCCAGAAAGTAGGCATAGAGGGAACCTACCTCACCATAATAAAGGCCATATATGACAAACCCACCCCAACATTGTTCTCAGTGGTGAGAAACTGAAACCATTTCCTCTAAGATCAGGAACAAGACAAGGCTGCTCACTCTCACTACTATTATTCAACATAGTTTTGGAAGTTTTAGCCATGGCAATGAGAGAAGAAATAGAAATAAAAGGAATACAAACTGGAAAAGAAGAAGTAAAACTGTCACTGTTTGCAGTTGACATTATCCTCTACATACAGAATCCTAAAGATGCTACCAGAAAACTACTAGAGCTAATCAATGAATTTGGTAAAGTAGCAGGATACAAAATTAATGCACAGAAATCTCTTGTATTCCTATACACTAATGATGACAAATCTGAAAGAGAAATTAAGGAAACACTCCCATTTACCACTGCAACAAATAGAAAAAAATACCTAGGAATAAACCTACCTAGGGAGACAAAATACCTGTATGCAGAAAACTATAAGACACTGTTGAAAGAAATTAAAGACAATATAAACAGATGGAGAGATATACCATGTTCTTGGATTGGAAGATCCAACACTGTGAAAATGACTATACTAACCAAAGCAATCTACAGAGTCAATGCAATCCCTATCAAACTACCAATGGCTACTTTCACAGAACTAGAACAAAAAATTTCACAATTTGTATATAAACACAAAAGACTCTGAATAGCCAAAACAATCTTGAGAAAGAAAAACAGAGCTGGAGGAATCAGGCTCCCTGACTTCAGACTATATATACTACAAAGCTACAGTAATCAAGACAGTATGGTACTGGCACAAAAACAGAAACATAGATCAATGGAACAGGATAGAAAGCCCAGAGTTAAACCCACACACATATGGTCACCTTATCTTTGATAAAGGAGGGAAGAATATACAATGGAGAAAAGACAGTCTCTTCAATAAGTGGTGCTGGGAATACTGGATGGCTACATGTAAGAGAATGAAATTAGAACACTCCATAACACCACACACAAAAATAAACTCAAAATGGATTAAAGACCTAAATGTAAGGCCAGACACTATAAAACTCTTAGAGGAAAACATAGGCAGAACACTC
>NC_041218.1:13157332-13190483 GCF_002837175.3 Physeter macrocephalus
AACCCTCAGAATGGGACAAAATATTTTCAAATGAAGCAACTGACAAAGGATTAATCTCCAAAATATACAACCAACTCATGCAGCTGAATATCAGAAAAAAAAACAACCCAATCCAAAAATGGGCAGAAGACCTAAATAGACATTTCTCCAAAGATATACAGATTGCCAACAATCATATGAAAGGATGCTCAACATCAGTAATCATTAGAGAAATGCAAATCAAACTACAGTGAGGTATCACCTCACACCAGTCAGAATGGCCATCATCAAAAAATCTACAAACAATAAATGCTAGAGAGGGTGTGGAGAAAAGGGAACCCTCTTGCACTGTTGGTGGGAATGTAAATTGATACAGCCACTATGGAGAACAGTATGGAGGTTCCTTAAAAAACTAAAAATAGAACTACCATACGACCCAGCAATCCCACTACTGGGCATATACCCTGAGAAAACCATAATTCAAAAAGAGTCATGTACCAAAATGTTCATTGCAGCTCTATTTACAATAGCCAGGACATGGAAGCAACCTAACTGTCCATCAACAGATGAATGGATAAAGAAGATGTGGGGACAGGAATAAAGAGGCAGACGTAGAGAATGGACTTGAGGACACAGGGAGGGAGAAGGGTAAGCTGGGATGAAGTAAGAGAGTAACATTTACATATATACACTACCAAATGTAAAATAGATAGCTAGTGGGAAGCAGCTGCATAGCATAGTGAAATCAGCTCGGTGCTTTGTGACCACATAGAGCAGTGGGATAGGGAGGGTGGGAGAGAGATGCTCGAGGGAGGGGGTATGGGAATATACGTATACATGTAGCTGATTCACTTTGTTATAAAGCAGAAACTAACACAACACTATAAAGCAATTATTCTTCAATACAGATGTTAAAAAAAAACCCAACCCTCCAAATGATTCTGGTGCACTCTAAAATTTGAGAAAAATGGTTACCACCTCTTTTGGAGCTGATCCAAAGCAATTTTTAATGTTTATTTACTGTATTTACTTAAGCAGTTTCAAGTGTTTACTTTTTATTTTATTTTATTTTATTTTATTTTTTGTGGTATGCGGGCCTCCCCTTGCTGTGGTCTCTCCCGTTGCGGAGCACAGGCTCCGGACGCGCAGGCTCAGTTATTCTTCAATAAAGATGTTAAAAAAAAACCCAACCCTCCAAATGATTCTGGTGCACTCTAAAATTTGAGAAAAATGGTTACCACCTCTTTTGGAGCTGATCCAAAGCAATTTTTAATGTTTATTTACTGTATTTACTTAAGCAGTTTCAAGTGTTTACTTTTTATTTTATTTTATTTTATTTTATTTAGTTAGTAGTAGTATTGTGTTGTTTTTTTTTTTTTTCCTGTAGATCAGAGGCCCGGGGAAAAATTAGTTCTTCAGGGAAGGGGCCCATAACTCCCCACTCAAGTGTGAGCTACATATAGTGACTTATTTTCAAGGAGTATGGAAAGGAGGACAGAGAGTCAACTTCAGAGAAGAGAAATCTGACAAACATGACCTCAGCCAGGTGATCAAGGTCAACATCAAGAAGTGATAAATCAAGGTGACAGTATGTACCCTTGATATGATATGAAGAAAATGGCAATTCTCCTCTGTGGTCTTCCTCCTAAAAACCAGTCTAATCATGAGAAAAACATGAGACAAATCCCAGTGCAGTGGAGAAACTTTCTACAAAATACCTGACTTGTATGCCTCAAAATTGTCAAGGTCATCAAAAACAGATAAAGTTGAAGAAACTGTCCTAGCCAAGAGGAGCCTAACGAGATGTGACAACTAAATGTGATGTGGCATCCTGGATAAGATGAGATCCTGGAACACAAAAAGGACATTAGGTAAAAGGGAGGGAAAGCTGAATCCAGAATGGACTTTTATTAATAATAATGTGTCAATCTTGGTTCATTAATTGTACCAAATATAACACACTTATGTAACATGTTAACAATGGAGGAAACTGAGAGATACATGGGAATTCTCTGGAGTATATTTGCAATTTTTCTGTGAATCTAAACATGTTCTAAAAACGCAGTTTATATATACATATATATATATATTTTTTCTGCATTGGGTCTTCGCTGCTGCGCGTGGGCTTTCTCTAGTTGCGATGAGCGGGGGCTACTCTTTGTTGCGGTGCACGGGCTTCTCATTGCGGTGGCTTCTCTTGTTGCAGAGCATGGGCTCTAGGTGTGCGGGCTTCAGTAGTTGTGGCATGCGGGCTCAGTAGTTGTGGCATGCAGGCTCAGTAGTTGTGGCTCGTGGGCTCAGTAGTTGTGGCTCGTGGGCTCTAGGGCATGCAGGCTTCAGTAGTTGTAGCGCACAGGCTTAGCTGCTCCTCAGCATGTGGGATCTTCCGGGACCAGGGCTCAAACCCGTGTCCCCTGCAGTGGCAGGCGGATTCTTAAGCACTCTGCCACCAGGGAAATCCCCAGTTTATATTTTAAAAAGAAAAAAAAAAAAGGTCTTCAGTCTTATATGGCACACTGCCAAAATTTAGAGTAGTTTAGGGACATAAGGGAGGAAAAGCTAAGGATGACCCTCCACTCCCAAGGTAAACCCCCTTGTTACAAACCTCAGTGATAAGAAGGGTGCTGAAGACATATGGAAGACTCTTTTCACATCATTTCCACCTCATCGGTGGGAGGAAGGGGGTTCCCGAGGCAGGGCTCTGTATCCTCCCCGACAAGTAGTAGAGAGATGGCAGCCCAGAGAAAATACAGAGGGGCCGCTGTAGTCCCAGCCACCGAGCAGGAGGTAGAAATGTGGACATCACTGCTGTAGGGGCCACAGCCCAATCGGTGTCGCAACACCCAGACATGGAAAGGGTCAGGCTGCAACCAGTGATGCCAACAGATGCTCATGGAGACAGGCCTTCTGTTGTCTCCAGACAGCTGGAATCACCATCACCCTCAAAGTGACGCCTTGCAGAAAATCCTTTTCCATTACCATTCTTTACAAAGGCTCTGTTCCACGATTTAGTACCAGTCACACCTTCTGATCATGTCTCATTAGTCAGTGGCCTTCGCATAGGCCATTTAAAGTTTGAATTATTTAATGATAAATACATATATAAGAGCTAGTATATGCCAGGTGCTCTTTTAAGCACATGGCCAATATGAACCCATTTTATCCTCACAACAGCCCTACAAGGTAGATATTACTGGTACCATCCTCATTCGCTGAGGGGGAAAGTGAAGCATGGAAAGGGTAAATATCTTGCCCAAGGTTACACCACTAGTAGATGGGGCCAAATTTGAACGCAGGCCATCTGACCCTAGAGTCCTTGCTTATAACCAGTAAGTTATACTGTCATGAACTAAAGCGTTGCATCTAGCTCACAAAAAACACAAAAGAAGGGATATCAGGGTGAAGGGCCTCCAAGTCCCCTCACTCCAGATCTACTCTGTCTTGTGGTCTAGACTTTTTCAGGAAGAGGCAAAAGTGAACTCTTTCCCCTAGAGCCACCCCATGTCTACTTTCCCACAGTGGCTGAAACCTCGTGGTCTCACACACACCTGCTCCGGGGCAGCTGATGCAGAGTTCAGACCTGCTCACTGGGAAAAACAAAACCTAATTACTTGCCCTTGTTCTCCCAGTGGTGACCCTAAAAACCAGCGTTACACCCAGCAGAAGGGATCTTCCTTGGCATGTTAGTTAAAAACGATACCTGTTCCGACTCACAGACATAGAGAACAGACTTGTGGTTGCTAAGGGGGCAGGGGGTGAGGAAGGGGCAGATTGGGAGTTTGGGGTTAGCAGATGCAAACTATTATATATAGAATGGATAAACAAGTCCTACTGTATAGCACAGGGAACTCTATTCACTATCCTGTAATAAACCATAATGGAAAAGAATATGAAAAAGAATATATAATTGAATCACTTTGCTGTACAGCAGAAATTAACACAACATTGTAAATCAACTATACTTCAATAAAATAAATTTTTAAAAAATGATACCTGTTCCAATTGGCTTTGAGACCTCAGACGGGGACAATTTTTTTCATTGTCCTTTGAAATCCTCCTGTGATCTTGATCCTAGATAAAAGATATTAGCAGAAGCATTGAAACAAACGCTCAAACCACACAGCTAGTAAGTGACCCTTCCAGATCAGTGCATACAAATCACCTGGAGCTTATGTTAAAATGTAGACTCTGATTCAGTGGCTCTGGGGTTAGACCAAAGACTCTGCATATCTAGCAAGATCCCAGGTGATGTGGAGGCTGCTTGTCCCTGGACCACACAGTGAGTAGCAAGGTTCTAGAGCATGTCTCTCCCTCCTAGAAAAGGAAGAGTTCTGCAAAGGGAAAGAGTATTTGCATTCCCAGGTTTTCCCCTCTCCTGAAATAAAAGTATTTCAAAGCATGATTTTATTACACACACACACACACACACACACACACACACACACATATACCTTTACAGGGTAGCTGTGTTGACTGAAGAATGGTGAATACAATACATGTGAGTTTGCATTTAAATTGTCAATGCGTCCACGGAGCTTTGGGTGCGATGAGCGAGCAGGGTGCCTGTGGGACTCTAACACCTGGGTGGGCTTCAGCTCAGACACCCGTCTTAGAGGGTAAGAGGTAGAGCCTGCTTACTAATGGAAGAGGACAAACTGCAGAGCAGGGAAGGGAGCCTGATTAGCACTGATCACAGTTCTGGGCAGGCCCTCTCGGGGGGGGCAACTCGCTCATCTTCCACAGCAGTCTGGAAGGCAGATGGTGGAAACCCACTTACATAACACACAGGCACACAGGTTGAGGGGGCCAAGTGACACGACCTGTATATAGAAAGATGCGGATACAGATCTGCTTAAAGACGCAGGCACCTGTGCTCCTTCCACCCCACACCCATCTCTCGTGAAGGGCACGTGAGCTGCTTGAGAAGAAGCAGGTATGGAAAGGAGTCCACTAGACAGTGAACTTTAGCCAATGATCTGAGAAGAAGGCCAGGGCTGGGCTTGTCTGTAGCGGATCAGGGGAAGGGGAGGGAAGCTAGGATACCTGGGGGGAGCTTCAACGTGGAGAGGAACTATGTCTTGGTTTGATCTAACTTAACGTGTAGCACAGCGCACAGTAAAGAGTTCACCCGGCAGGGCTGGGTTGCCCAAACTCTGCACGTTCCAAAGAAAGATGTGGCCTCTGCGTGGCTCCTGGGAGATAACCTTCAAGCCCTTGGAATATCTGTCTGATCAGTGTCTTTGTTTACCTGGTTTACCTTGGGCCATGTTGGATAATTTATGCTAACAATGTGATGTATGGTGGAGACCTTGTTTGACCTTTGGAGATTGGGTAACTGAGGTCAGCTATATGGGTGTTCCGTGCCCACCCTACTGACCTCCCCCATGTCCCTGGGCACTAAGGCTCAGGGGAGCTCCCCTGGTTAGCAATACTCCTGTTGTCATACAGCTTTGCTGGGAGAATTAAGCACTGTCTGTACAAATCCACGGCGGGAGGACAGCTGGAAGCTGTCTCATCTCTCCTGAACCCTATCCTACCTGCCTTTTACCTTTGCTGATTTTAATCTATATCCTTTCAGTGTAACAAACCATAATCCTGAATATAACAGCTTTTCTGAGTTCTGTCCGTCCTTCTAGCAAATCACTGAATCTGAGGGCGGTCTTGAGAACCCTCAACAACACTTACCTAAAGAAGAATTTAACACCAGCATTAAGGACCAACTTGAGTGAGTGGATGCGGGAAGACTTTAGCTGGATTCAGATCCGTAAGTGTTTACTGAGCACTTACTACACACCAGCCACTACTAGTCACTAGAATACGAAGATGAGTAAGTCAGAAGCCCTGCTCCTCAAGACAACCCAGTTCCTGAGGGGGTCCAAAGGAAAACACTCATTTCATCTGGAAGTGTAAGTGCCGTGAGAGAGACACAGCATGATGCCATGGGGCTGAAGAAGGGCACTTAGCGGCATGGGCACTCAGGAAAGGAAGGCTTCCTAGAGGAGGCACCCCTCTGTGGACATCCCAGCTATTGGGGGGACCTGGTCACAGTTTCTGGTGTTGCCTTTATTTAACAGCTCTTGCTGTGGGGATTTTTGTGTCTGGAGGCACGGGTGCTGAGATGAAGTAGGTGTGTTTCCTACAGACCCAGTGGACTACATAATTCATCACAGACACAGAGATCAAAGTTGTGCTTCTTCCTTGGAAAAAGGAGAAGCAGGCTGTTTACCTCTTTGTGGTTCAGCCCAGCCTGTCTACAGGGCGTCTGTATTATGCCTCAGATAGTTGCTGGTGACTCTGCCCACCCTTCAGGTCGGCACACTGCAGCACAAACTCATAGGACCTTCTGGGAGCCTCCTCCCAATCCTCCTCACCTGACCCCGGCGGGGGCGGGGGAGATGCTTTTCCCCTTGAGGGTACCTGGGCTGAAAGGCCTTGCTCATTTCTTAGGATCAGTGGTGCTTCCACTCCTTCTCTCTTCCAAGGGACATTACTAACAAGGAGGGCAGGGGACCCTTAGGATTCTGGTCTCCCACTTCTTCAGGTTAAACTTCCCCTTGCCCATTCTGTAAGGCACTTACCTTTGACCTGTACCTACTTTTGAAGTGTTTTACTGTTTTTTTCCATTACTTCCAGGATTCCTCTTTTAAAAAATTTTTTTCCACTTGTGATACTGTTATTTATAATAAGAGATATACATTAGGTCTTCATCCCTGTTGCTGGCACAGAGCTCCTAAAGCCATTGGGATTTCCTAAGCAAAAAGAAAAAGGGGAGCATCTTTTGTTCTAATATTTGTTCTTTTGTCCTAAGTTTCTGAAATCCTGAAAGAGCTCCAGTTCCGTAAAGGTGGAAGGAGTGTCTCGTAATTCATAACAAGCCTTTTTCAACCACACCGGAGTTTATGTTAATGACGTCGTTTTGGAAAGTCACTAAGGATGGGGGGCTGGTTGTCAAGGGAATCAACCAGGTGATTGGATGCTTGGAACTTTCAGTCCCATCCCTCAGCCTTCCGGGGAGGGGGAAGGGGCTGGAGATCAAGTTCAATCACCAATGGCCAACGATTTAATCAAACATACTTATGTAATGAAGCTTTCATAAAAAACCAAAAGGATGTGGTCTGGAGAGCTTCAGGGTTGGTGAACATGCAGAGATTCGGGGAAAGTGGTGCCTGGAGCGGGCACGGAAGCTCCACGCCTCTTTCCCCATACCGTGCCCTATGCATCTCTCCCACGTGTCTCTTCCTGAGTTATATCCTTTTATAATAAAGTCTTCACCTAGTAAGTAAATTGTTTTCCTGAGTCCTATGAGCTGTTCTAGCAAATTAACTGAACCCTAGGAGGCGTCGTGGGAACCTCCAATTTGTAGCCAGTCGATCAGAAGCACAGGTGATAACCTGGACTTCTTTTTTTTTTTTTTTTTTTTTGCGTTACGCGGGCCTCCCACTGTTGTGGCCTCTCCCGTTGCGGAGCACAGGCTCCGGACGCGCAGGCTCAGCGTCTCCCGATGCGGAGCACAGGCTCCGGACGCGCAGGCTCAGCGGCCATGGCTCACGGGCCTAGGGATGTGGGATCTTCCCGGACCGGAGCACGAACCCGTATCCCCTTCATCGGCAGGCGGTCTCTCAACCACTGCGCCACCAGGGAAGACCCTTTCTTTCTTTCTTTTTTTTTTTTTGTGGACTTCTGATTGGTGTCCAAAATGGGACTGAGTGGGACTGAGTCCTTAACCTATGAGATCTGACACTGTCTCCAGGCTGACAGAGTCAGAACTGAGTTGAACTGTAGGACATCCGGTCAGTATCCTCTGAGACTTGGAGAACTGCTTGGTGGTGTTGGACAACACTCACCAGGCACTGGTTATATTAGTGCCCCTTTCTCCAACTAAATCTAGGCGGGTCTTCTTGTACAACGCCTAACGCTGTGCATATCTAGGAACAGAGGCTGCCAGCCAGGGTGCTAATCACTGTCATGAAGATCCTACACAGACCCACTGGACACCATTCAGATGCACCACAAAGAGACGCCGCAACGTGCCTCTCACTCAGGGATCCTTCCTCTCGCTCAGATATCCCACCTCTAATGAACATTTCCCCTTTCTTTGCCTGCCCAGCACCTATGTCTCTTCCAGTGCTTGGGGAATTGTCTACTCTATGAATCTTGGCGGGAGACAGGGTTCACCATCCAAGAGAGAAGCTAAGGGCTCTAGACCTGTTTGCCTGTCCCCCTCAGATGGTGCACACCCCTGGGATTCTGGGGATACCGACTGAAAGAAGCGGGTACCTGGAGATTCATCCTGTTGACGGTGGCAGCGCAGCAACATACGGTCTCCATGGTAACAGTGGCAACCAGGCAACTGTGGTGTAGAGTCCAGACTGGACTGGGTGGGTGTGATTCTGGCTACCTAGCTGCTCATTTCCTCCTGCCTGCGCTGTGGGCTTCCAGCTGCCCATGTCTTTTCAGTAAATGACTTTCCCACTTAGACCAGACAGAGCCAGTTTCTTTGGCTTAAGACTCCAGATGCTGACTGACACTACCCTTAAAAAGCACCTACCTCCTGTCATCTTCACTTCTTCCCTAGATGTCCTACCCAGGCATGAGCCAGAAATGTTTAAAAGGCACATGGGTGGAAAGGAACTGGGATTCTAAGGTAGGGACAGAGATGGTGAAGACTGTAAGAGAAATGTCTCTCCTTACTGACAGCTACGAAATAGGGTGGGAGGTCAGAATGTAACCAGTAATTTCAGCATCTTATAAAAGCATTTTTAAAAATGTTATGAATGCCAACACTAGGAGAAAAAGAACAATAGTTTCCTTGTTTTTCTCTTCTGAGTCCCTCTCCACCCCCACCCCACCCGGCCCTGCAACTTTAAAAGCATTTACCTTTGGCTTACACATGCTTGAAATGTTTCCCGTCTATTTCCTTCAGGATGAGAGTTTTCAGTCTGTTATCTACATAAAAGTTGTTCCGTTTTTCTTGTGTACAAAGCCTGAGGGAGAACTATTGTCCTCCATCAAATGCTGCAGGGTCTACCCCTCTTCCCCAAGTAGATACAATTACTTAAAACACACAACATGATCTTCTTTATTTAATTGTTTAATCAGTTTACATTCCACAACTGACAGATTATTTATTTTTATTTTTTCCATGAACAAGTCATTTAATTACCAGACACTTTATTTCTTCAATCGATGGAAATACAATATTTCTGCCAAGTTGAAAAAGAAAATTGCAAGATGCAGTCAGTGTCAGTGAAGTCCCCAAATGCTCTCTGCTTCCTCAGTCCTTGCAAAGTCACAGGAACCTGGCAATTTCCCTTTTCATCCCCCCCTCCCACTTCCCTGTTAAATTCACCTCTCAGAATAGCACAATAGTTTCAAGATCTGGTTTGGATCACCTTTCCTGTAATTAACTATGAGAAGGAACAGACAGTACAATAGATCTGATAAGATGTAGCATTCTTGTTAAGATTAAACAACACATTTATTCACATCATATCAGAACAAATGAACATAACATTTAATCTTATTTTAGCACCAATAACCCCAAGAATTGCTACCTCTGAGGGCAGAGGCGGTGTTGGAACCCTGAAGTACACATCACTCCTTGTCTAACCAATCAGAAAGCACTATGCAAATTAAAGGTAAATCAATTTATATTGACTGAGCAATAATAATCTGGTGGACCATAAACACTCCAGGTGTTTGAGAGCTTTTACGGCTACAGTCCCTGTCTAATGACCATATATAAAATGTACTCACCAAATCAGCTCATTCTCTTTTGCTCAGTAACACAGGGCTCAGGACGCAACATTTTAAATGAATCCAACCTTGTCATATTGGCTCTTTGAAATGCTTTGAGAATGCCCAGGGGTTGTTTGCTTGCATTTTATTCTGTTCTCTGCACTAAGACCTCACTTCCTGTCTCCACCCCGCTTCTGTCCCCGCCCGCCCGAAAGAGGTTTCTTCAAATCTAAGGAAAGCCTTGGGGCAGGAAGGAGAGGTGGGCAATAGTGGACTGAGGCCTAGTGTAAGGGACAGAGCTTGTCACTGCCACCTCCTAGGAGACCCAGTCTGCCTGTGGCCACTGCTCTTTACAGCACAGCCCCTTTTAGCATTTAAAGAAAGTAAGGGATTGAGAAAACAGCCCCAAATATTGGTGAGATGCTATTAGCAGGTGACTGGACCAGGTGACAAGAAGTTGTGAAGATCTTTATTCTTGACGAAGGGAAGGTGCATCTGCCTCTTTCCATCCTAAGATAAAGGACGTCTGGATAAGGGATAAGCTGGTGTTCCTACAGCTGAAGAAAGTGACTTGCTTTGGCCTCTAGAACTCTGACAGGTCATCGGGGCCATGCCCAGGGCCAGCAGTGACCCTCTGGGGCAGATGTGATATGTATTTACAAGCAGTGGTCCTCTCCTCTAAGCAGGTGAGCAACTTCCAGAGGCCAGGATGGCAGCCTGGACACTGCTCCTGTGTTTTCTACTCGGGGCCGACACCGACCTCCAGCATCTGCCTGCCATGAGATCTGTGTGACTCACAGGTAAGGGTGATTCCATTCCATCCCCTGATGAAGAGTCTAAATCTCTGCTGTCCTACACGTCAGCCAGTGGCCGCGTGTGGTTATTGAACCCTGGAAATGTGGCTGGTCCAAATTGAGATGTTTTCTAAGAGTAAAATTCACATTGGATTTCGAAGATTTCATTTGGGAAAAAAAAAAAAAAGAACATAAGTAGCTCAGTAATTCTTATACTGGTTCCATGTTGAAATGACAATATTTTTGATATGTTGGGTTAAAATAGGTATTAAAGTTAATCTCACCTATTTCTTTGGACTTTAAAAAATGGGGCTACTAGGATATTTAAAATTGCATATGTGGCTTGCATTGTATCTATTGGACAGCACTGTTCTAAATTGCCTTCCTGAAGCTGACCCTAGAGATGATCACTCTGGATCATCAGAGAGGAGAAAGGTTTGCATTGAAGGTGCCATGAAGGAGGAGGGGTTAGGTCACTGGCCAAGCTTGGTGTGAATCGGCCCCTGGAGCAGCTAGTCTTCTCTATCCTGTGGGGAGGCAGCTCTTTGTGCTATAGGATTACCTGCCCCCTGTTTCTCTTTTCTACTTCCTCTACTGGGTGCCCTGCCTTTTGGGGGTCCCTCTCTGCTGCCATGCTGAGGATGCCCTGTGATTCTGCCATTTCCCCTTCCAAAAGCTGTCTTTACCTTACCTCGACTGCATCTATCCCCACACCCCACCAAGGCTTTCTTCATTCTGATTCGATCGCATCCCTTGGCCAGACTCCCTGCTTCCGATAGTACAAGCTGGGGTGGCAGAATAAGTCATAGATTCCAAAGCAATTCACATACATCATCTCCTTTGAAACTCTACCTCCTACCCCAGCGCAGCAAAGCTCTGTCGGTAACCACGGTAAAATGACATCATCAAAGTGGGTGGAAAGGCATCTGAGAATGAAAAGGTAGATAAAAGGCTTTGGACTCTGAGCACAAACTGGCTGTTAGCTCGAGGTTACTTTCCGAGGAGTGAAAGCGTGGGGCGAGAGCAGCCAGGAGGGACTCTCCGAATGCACCTCCTGCAGTAAACACGTACCAGCACGGGCTTGAAGCCTCTCCAAATATAGCAGCAGAATGGCCAAGGAGACTGGGAGCCCCAGGAGCCCCCAGCCCCGTTTGGCTGAGAGGATGCAGAGACCAGGTGAGGTAACCACATTCGCCCAAGGCCCCGAGTGAGCCAGTGACAAAGCTATTAATACCACCCCAGCTCAGGTCTCTGTGTTGACCTTCACGATGACCTTCACCCTTCACACTTGGATGACTTGCTTTTACTTTCTGGAAAATATATTTTAAAGGTCCAAACCTTTAGAAAAGAGAGTTCCAAGCAGACACTCGTTGACTGTCAGAGAGACAACCAGAAAAAAAACAACAACAACAAAACCCTGCGCCAATGGCTTCCCTCCCTTCAAATCCCACCCAGAGTTGGGATTTTAGGGCAGTCAACCTAAGTCCTCAGAAAACCGAGGAATACAGCAATGCATTTGTTTAGTCTCAATTCCCTCCCCCTTATTTTCAGTTTCCACTTTTATTTGTACATTTTTACAGATAGTCTTGACTAGCAAAACAGTCACACCATGGGTGGAAAGGGGAAAGGAGGAGGAGATGGAGTTGGTGAAAGCTCTTCATGTGAAAGGCATCATTACAATCACAGCGACACAGACACACAGATACATTCAGCCTAGAAAGGGTCTACGGGCGACCCGGAAAGGACGGGAAATGCGTAGCCAGGAGAGGACAGCGGGACACAGAGTTCCTCCAGGAACAAACACCCGGTCCTTGGAAGTGAGGAGCGGGAGCTGCAATGGCTGAGGCTGGTGTCTGTCAAAGCAAGGCCAGGTTTGAGTTACTGCTGTGTAATTTACACCCAGTTTTCTGTTTCTCAATAGTGAACAACCATCCTCTGCGGTTGGGTGGTTTCCCCATCCCTGGCTGGGCTCCAACCATACTGGGAGTAGTGACCTTAGAGAAGGTCTCGCCATAACACTTAAGCTGACCCACTGCAAAGTGGAGAGCGTGCAGACTCTTTGGGAAATGCTTTCTTTTCTTGTGTAGAACCTAGAATTCAGCTTTTCCCAAACAGGATCATGCCCAGAACAACTCCTAGTGAATGCACCATCCGAAGGCCTTCCTATAAGAACCCATGTGCTTTTGATGAAGCCATCTGCTTCACCAACGGCCAAGGGAAAGAAGATCCCAGTTCCTTGAAGCTCATTCCCATCGTAAACTTAAAAGACCATTAAAATGCTTCAGAATCTGATTTGCCCCACCACTTGGGCACGGACAGCTAGAAACGACATTAGGAGAATGGTAAAACGGTAAATAACCGAGGCCTCGACTGTGTGCCTTAACAGTTAACTGTTTTAGCTCACTCATGCCATTTGCCACATATGGTTTACTTATTTCATCACCTCTGGGAATAATAAAGAGGATTAAGAGTGCTCTTGCAAAATTGGCCTTGGACACAAGGAAGGCAGGCTGGGAATGGGTAAATTAAGGAGCCAACTTCTCTGAGGAACCTGGATGATCAAATAAAATCTACGTGCTTAAGTTGGATAGTACAGTCCTGTTCAGTGGCCAAGATGACCCCTCGTTCTAGATTATCCTTTCCGCGGTGAGGCTCAGGAACCACGTGGAAAAATTCCATTCAGTGGGGGCTTGGCCGCTGCAGGAGAATTTGAACAGTGCATAATTCATGTGACGCTTCACGTTTGCAAATCACTTTGCAATTTCTTTGTCACCCTTAATATACCATGAGGTAAAGTGTTATCTCTATCCTCATTTTGTGGATGAGGAAGTTCAAGTATGGAGAATACACAGTGCCCAGAGTCACAAATCATTTTAGCACAGAGCTGAAATGAAATGTACAGTAATTGCATTATACAAGTGTAGCTGAATTAGTGAGTTACTCTGGCTTCAGTGCTCTTACACCTATCATTAGACTGAGATGGCACTCAAAAAAAAAAAAAAAGAGAGGAAGGAAGGAAGGAAAGAAGGAAGGAAGGAGAAACAGAAAAAGGAAAGAAATCCCAAAGTTGGAATCTTTTAGCTCTGTTCCACCCTGCCCCTAAGCTCTGGCATGGAGCCTCTTCAAAGGCCTGTTTGCAACCTCTGGGGGCTCAGGGCCCTGTGCGCTCACTGCCATGAACATAGGGTCAACTCCACGCAGACCAATGTCGTTCTGTGGTCATGGGCTGCACCCCTGGCCCCAACTGCCAACCCAGAGACAACCACTGATGGGGAAGTGTTGGGCCTGTGACCATTATGATGCCCAGAGCCATGGGATTATGAACAATCTTCTAAGGTTCTTTTTCTTTTGTATTTTATTTTTCTAATTTTCTACAATGAACATTTATTATTCAGGAAAAAAAATCAAATTGCCAATAATAATGTAGTCTAAGAACTAACCATAATGTTTAAGAAATATTTTGCACCATGGAGACATTGATGAAAAGAGGGAAAACCCAGCCCACCAAGGTGGCCACGTTGAGGGAAACCAGAAACTTCTGTGACCATCAACTCAGGTGGTCTTGTTTAAAAATCTGTCCCCTGACTCTATTGTATAACAGCTGGAAGACAGCACAGAAGCCAAGCCGGCTGTTAATGCACCAACTATTTCTATCTGAGGTGAACTCACTCCATGACTCATGATCTTTCCCTGGAAAGGGCTGGATGTGTCCACGGGAAAGTTTCGTCCCTAGAGCAGAGGGGACATTTTCAGAAGAGTAGCTTCCCTTTAGCTACAAGAATCAAGCAAACGTCCCACACATATCACACCAAAGATGACCAGGGTGTATTTCTTCCCACTCCTTCCCCTCCGATACTGGAAAATCAGTTCCTTAATGCTCTCAGAATAAGCCAGGTGAAGACAGAGTCGATTCTAAACGCCTCTGGGTGATGTACTTGATTTCATTATCCTGAATCTGACTCAGGTGGGCAGCTTTGGAGACGTAAGCAGCACATCCTCCCATTAAACCAGGACAACTACACATGGTTCTTTCATTTTAGACCTCTCGTGGTGACAGTGGATGAACATTAAGATGTGGGGCGCCGACCGAACAGCCTCAGGACGTCTTCTTCCCTTATCGAAAGAAAGGCGAGCACTGCTAGGTGAAAGCACTCGCTCCCAACCAGAGAATATCCCCAGATGGCAGCAGGGCCCAGGGCGCCGCACATGGACGTGCGACTGAGGAAGGCTTTGTCTCGATTTGGTGGAGTTGTCGAGTGTTTGTGACTTTGTGATCCCCGAAATCGAAAGGGTGTTATTGTTGAAAGGCTGGGACTTGGAGGAGGATTGAAACTGGAACAGGCACGTTTGAATTTTTTTTACACTTTGAGGCCAGGGAGTCACAGAACTCCTTATGAAACCTACAGCCACAGCCAACAAGGAAGGGGGCTGCTTGGAGTGGATGAGCCTCTCTAAAGACAGACTCCTTAACTATTTTAATGGGTCGTAGTTGATGCCGAGGGAAAGTGGAAGTGAGTGCACAGAAAGGCACAGAAATCAGAAGAAGAAACCAAAACTCCCAAAATGGGGGAAGAAATAGGACCGCTTTCTAAGGCAGACACCCCACTTTCCTGAATCCCCAGGGTCCTAGGGCAGGGAAGGAAATAAAAGGCCCCGTGCTCAAGGTCGACTTTCACGGAGCTCAAAACACATACACGGTCACAGGCCTCGCCTGCACACCTGTAGGGAATTTGAACTTGACCTGGGGTGGGGGCTGGTGGGTGAGGCCACTGACCCTAAATCCCGTCAGAAGGTTGGGTTCTACTCTGATCTGGGGTTCGCAGAGTCTGAGGTAAAGAGTCTCGAAGGTTGAGTCTCCTCCTTCCTTCTCCTCCCTCTCTGCCTTCTCTTCTTCCTCAGCCCTCACAGCACGAAAGCTCCAGTGACAGCTTGGAGTGACACGTCTTCATCTGGGGGTCAGGTCCCTAGGCCGGAGGGGTCAAGGTGACCAGAGCAGTTCTCCCACAGCCAGGACTTGCCATCTGTACAGGGCTTCCATCCTGGCCATGTGGCTGGGCTTTTATTGGCCCCGAGCAGGGTCAGACCCAGAGTGTGCGTGTCTGTACATTTCTGGCCCCATTACCAAAGAAAGCAGCTCCAAGCTCCTGCTCTGCTGATGGTGAGTTGAGCCCAGGTGGTTTACTTCTTTCCTAGGGGTCCTCCTAGCATTTAGGAACATTTCAAAGGGATGCAGCCATCTGTGATAAAGGTCTATTATAAAGATTAGTAGTTGGAGAGAGTGGATGATCTATTTACGTCAAGCATGGGATTAAAAAAGAGGGTATAAATTACAGGTTGGTGAACAGTACTGGTTACTTAGGAAAAGTTTAAATGATTGATTACAAATTGCCCCATTTGGAATTTCTTTCCGCATTTTCCTACAGTTGGGCAACGGCTGAAATTTGGATGTGGTCACAGACAAGCCTCCTGCCCCAAACAGATGCTGGTGGACGCCCACCTCTCCCTGCTAGGCGGAGCCCAGTCAAGATGCTTGGAAGGAGGACACCATCTGAGATACTTCTCACTTTTCCTCAAGCCCAAGTATGCCCTTCCCCTGAAGCGGGAAATCTAACTTTTCAAAGCAAATTATTTTTTTTTTAAATTCCCTGTACAATTGAAACACTGGGTCTTCCTGAAAATTATCTCCCTTCTCATAGAATACATCCTGTGTTTTAAAAACCATCCTTAGAAGTGCAATTAGGAGCTAACAGTATTTCCTGCCCCGTCATCTCCTAGCACCCCACGCACAGGGCACTCACACACACGTGAGCCTTTTTGCAGAAGCTGATCCGTGTCGCCAGCAAAGAAGTCTTGAGTAGTACACCCACATCTGTGTCCAGGTACATACTGACACAAATGTGCACAAAATGCACCAGAGATACACACACACACACACACACACACACACAGAGCCACACGCAGACCCATCCACGCACATCAGATGTCCTATGTGGTTGTGAATTACACGCACACACACAGTCAAAAAGAGCAGATGAGGAGAGAGGCGGGACTTGGAGCCTGGTGGATGGAAGAGAGAGAAGGGAAATGGTTCACAGGTGAGAAAAGCGGGGAGCTGGGGGGCGCGCAGGGTAGAGGACAGGTAGATGAAACAGAGGGCTTGGCTGGGAAGGAAGGCTGCTGAGTGGGTGGCAAAGTTCCCAGAGCACATTCAGTTATGAAGCGACTGAATTCTCGGCTACACGGTTGACCCATGGCTGGACGGCTCGGGCAATTCTCTCTTTGCCTCCCCAGGGCTGCTCGGCCCCCACGGGGTCACTGAGGTGACGGTCAGCTGCTGCTGCCCACTCTTGCTGGCAGACTCCTGTCCCCCCAGCTTTCACAACCCGCTGGCTGACTCCAGAGCTCGCCAGCCCCTGCAGCGCCAATGCGTTCATCCAAGCCTGAGACACCGGGCTGGACTGAGGCCACCTCTGTTGGGGTGCCAGCCACCAAGATGGCTACTTGGGGATTCATGGCCTTGAATACCAAGAGGAAAAGGAAGAAGAAGGCAAGAGTCAAGAGTTCTCCATGAATTTACACAATATCATACAAACTGGAGCCCGTGGGACATGGCGGCTCTCTCTGCAGGTGACCCATTTTCTTTCGTCTGTACAGAGGTCACCCCTACAAAAGGGGTGGATGTCCAGTGACAAAGGACAGCTTCTGTGATGGGAAGTGAAAGGTCTTGTCTGGTATGTGGACTTTCCAGCAGCAACAGAGGCCACTTTCCTTCTCCCTCTTGAACTGTGTTCCCCCTCTTCGCTCATGGTGCGTGTACCCAGCTGTGTCTTGAACTTCCAAAATTAGAGGACTAAATCCCATGGCGTCCCAGAACTGGGATGTGAAGCACCACAGGTCCTCTGCCCAGTGGTTTTGTCCTTGGTTCTGCCCTCTGGGAATTTCAGCTGCACTAAAAATAACAGAAAAACGCAACACAAATGATAAAACCCCACACTCAGAAAACATACACACACACACTCCAGGGATCTGAAGCTGCAAAACTGGCCCCCATAGCAGCCTGCCCCTCATGATGCTTCCTAGGTCTTGGGCCCTCCATCCTGGGCCATGAAACCACCACAGATGACAGACAACAGTCATAACCCAGTATTGCCATTTAAAAAGGTGAAAAGAAAAAAAAGGAAACTGCCTGAAGTTGTCGCACGCGCGCACGCACGCACACGCACACGCACACATATTACAGCGTTTCTCCAAGGCTCCGATCTTCCCGGGAGTGCAGATGGGGCTCGGGGCAGGGCGGCCTCTTGCTTAACTGGGTGTAAGGCAGCTGGAAGGTAAGACTGGGTTTTCTGAGCACCCACTGAAGTGTCCTCTCATCGATGTGGATCTTGTCTCTCAGCATGTTGTGCTCTCTCCCTGCCCACCTCCGAAACTTTGTCCAAAAGTTTGGCAGCAAAGAGAAAACTCCACTCTCGGTGTGTTTTCTCTTCCACTTCTTGTGTGTCACTGGTCGGCCAGGAAGGAAATCAGAATGGGAAGAGGAGAAGAAGAAAATGGTTCTGGAAATGGCCTCAAAGATCTGGTTACATTCTATGAACTAAGGGCGTTGTTTCTCTGGTAAGATGGGTGTTGGGGTATTGTCCCCTTCGGCCAGCCCAGCGGAGGGCACTTCCTTGTCTACACCCGTGCCGCCCCAGACCACGGGCACCGTCCCTTCCCAGCCCACCACCCCATCCTCGTGAGTGACGGGAATCGAGATTAACTCGAGTGGTGATGTCTTCAAGAAACCACGGAGCCAAAAGTTAAGAACTGATGGAAGAGCCACGTGATGGGAACGCTTTCCCCAGCTCGGTGATGAGGCAACACAAAGTCCGACGAGATGCAGACGCCTAAGCCAGCTTCCACTCTGCCTCGGCACTGGCGTCATCTTGATTGAGTTTTGTTGTATATATGTATATTATATATATATTTATATATATATATATATATATATATATATATGTATGGGTTTGTTTTTTTTAGCACACTGTCCCATTCTCGGGTCTGGATTTGGGGCAGTTGGTCCTCGGGACAGGTTGGACAGAAGGGGCCAAGGTACAGAAGAATCCCGAGATTAGCGTGAGGCCCAGGCCCCCCCAAGCACAGAACATGGACCATCCGTAGCCATGGCTGATGTCGTCGGGGAGTCCATACAGGTAGCGTGGGTAGCGTGACAGCTCAAAGTTGATTCCGGCCACACAGGTGCACAGTGAAATGATGCAGAAAGTTCCTGGAGGAGAAGGGAAGAAACAGGGGTGGGGCAACAGAGAAGGAAAGGGAAGAGGAGAGGGGGAGAGAGAGAGAGAGAAGTGAGGTTTACTACATTTTCGAATTTCTTGAGTAGGAACAATGAGGAGATCCAGGTAAGAGTAACCTGCTAACGAGATCAATATTTGGAAATATTCACGGAGTGGGGAATAGTATCAAGGCTTCCTCATGCTTCACTAACTGCCCAGTCTTGGATAAACTCAGGGAGTCTCTCCTTTGGGAAAATACTAAAAATATATCACATGACAGTTTGTGTAGGGTGCAGTGAAGCAGGAGAGTATTCGGCTCATTTTTCGAAAGCCTTTAAAATTCACTGTCTTTCCTTGGAGACGCAGAAAACACCCCCCCATTGCTACTTCTTTAAAGAGAAAAACATTTTTATTCTTTTCTTTTCCATACACAATGTCTCATGCGATATTGGGTTTTCCTTTAATCCATTTACCAACCAGTCATCCAAATCCTGGAAGCCTTTTCCCGTAAGACATTTCCCAGCGTTTTCTGTGGAACACTAAGCCTAGGAGGTAACTCCTTTACGACGTGGCAGCAGAGTCAGTAACTCTGGGAAACTCTGTACGTCACTTCTCACCCACTAAGATTCATAATAACTAAGATTCATAATCCACAGTAACATAAGTTAACTTGTCCAGCCTAGTCTTACGAGGTTATTTCACAAGCTTATTCAATGATGCTCCTTTAAAAAAACCATTGCTCAAATTAACCTCCAATGAGAAGGCTGCTACAAGAGATACAATCAAATAGAATAGAATAGAATTATAAGTCCACTTTTAGCCAATAGATATTTGAGTACTTAAAATGAGTTTAAGAGCTTTTCTCGATATTTGCTGTGTCTAATGTTTCCTCTGTCACTGCAGATAGGAGAGCAATGGCCTGAAGAAGTAAAGTTTGGAAAAGGCTGGGTGGGGTCGATAGTACCGCCTGGTGGGGTCCAGGCACTTCAGTGGCTGTGACCTGTGTTTCCAAAGACCTCTAATTCAGGAGCAGAGCAGAGAGCGGTCCAGAGGCAGGGAGACCAGTTAGGAGCTGTAGTCAAGGGGAGAAGGAAGGAGGGCTCTGGCGAGGAGGGAGCAGGGCAGGACTGAAGGACTGTTAGTGAGTGATGGCTGGTAGAGGCAATGGAAAGCAGTGAGTCAGGGGTGACCGGGGCACAGGTGCCGCATAAATAAAATTGTGTGGGTGGGAAGCATGTAGATGTACATATGTGTGCATGTGTGTGTGTGTGTGCATGTACATGCTTGTGCATGTGTGTGCAGCAACAGTCATCGTGTACAAACAGATATGGCACCATCATTACCTGGGAAAACAGTGTGGGGGTTACAAAGCACCCCGAGTCTCTCCTGCTGTGCCCTGGGGTTCAGACAGAATTCTAAGACGGCACCCAGGGTGGATTATGTCTCATCCCAGACTTTCTTAATCAGAATCTTGGGGAGAGGATGGGAATCTTTCCTTTTTAAAAGTTCCTCAGATGATTTCTGTTGATCGGCCTGGTGAGACCCTGTGTTAGGGCAGAGGTTCTTTGTATAACCTTGAGGCACAGATTCAGGTGAAGGAAGAAGCAGAGGGGGGCCAGAGGGAAGGAGGCAGCCTGTGGGACCCCGGCCAAGGACGGCGTGATGACTTGGGAGTGCCAGAATTGAAGGAAGCTTCGTTTTGACACCAGTTTCAAAGAATCCAAACTCCAACAAACCAGAGCTGGCCTGCTTGTGCCTCAAGTACGCTTTCACTCTCTGGTTTAGAAACCTGAGTGTGCGATGACGTCGTTTACTAAAATTTGGATTTAGGACAGAAAGAGGGAGAGAGAGGGCGCACACGTGTGCGTGGGCGCTGAGCTCAAATCTGAGCTGCCCTTGGGACGTGAAGGCACTTGGCACCGTGGGTCTGGAGCCTGGTAGTAATTTCTGAGCTAGAGATGTGGACTGAGTCATCATCTTACAAACTGAAGCTCTGGATGTGACTGAGGTCACCCAAGGGCTCTCTATGAACTGTATCCACATAGGATACTTTTAAAAATGGAGACATTTCTTCTCATCAAATTGTGCACGGTCTTCCTGATTAAGTGCAGTGATCTGTTCCGGGAGAGAAGGTCGATCTCGAGGAAGTTTTGATCTTCCCAAGTTACCAGTAGCTGAAAAAGCTTGATAGACACTATTTTAAGGGTGTTCTGCAAGCAGAGCAGACAGGACACAAAGATGTGGTTGATAAATCAGGACCTAATTACTTAATTACCATATGCACTTAATTACCTACCAACTGGAAATGGCCCCGCTTGTTGATAACATACATCTTGTTGTCATGTTAATAGGGTTAGTTGGGATATCTTCCTGCCTTCACTTCCGGTCAGTTGTTCTGTGACTCTGGAACCTTTAAAGACTTCTGTGGTTTGTTAGCTCCCGTCAATATTCCCACAGATGGGAAAAAACTTTGAGGGCTCTCACTTAAGACGGCCCGTTACGCAGGTCATCTGTGCAACATGTCAGGAAAGCCCCGTGTGACAAAGAGGGAAGAGCTGGAGCAGCTTCTGTCAGCTACCAGAGACACGGCTGTTTTCCGTTCGGAGCAAGGATTTATATTTTTATGTACTTCTGCCCTTCTAAATTCAAGGTTGGAAATGTGCATTAATAACTGGAAATACGCACGGCAGCAGTACCGGAGCGCGGGGGGGTGGGGTGCTCAGGCGTGCAAGGACCCTACCCGACCCAGCTTTCTGTCTCAGGTGATGATCCCAACTCTCAGACCTGTGGACTGGTGACCAACCGGGAAGGGGGGGGTGCAGAACTCCCCCTACCACCACCAACTCCGAGGGCTTCTCTGGGGAACTAATAGCGATCCTAAATGTCTCTGCTAGAAAACATCCTCAATTAAAGGGCGGTAATAGATATTACAGCGCGGGGGATTGCAGCCTCTTTCCATTCACCCAAAAGCACAGTTGGCCTTTGGGCAAGTATGAGGCTCTCCGCTCCCCTCAAGGAACAGGCCGTGGCCTGGGGCATTTTATTTCTCGGGAGCACTTATCGATTGGTGAGTGAGGGTCCAAGAAAGGCAAAGGTAGTAACGCATGGTCACATCTTCTCAGTGACCCCCTCCCACCCCATGGCTTGGGGTTTGAGCCTCACTCCAGTCAGGCTCCAGGACGAACTGTGGTCACAGTCAGCAATTAAGTGCAAAGAGCTACCCAAGCCCTTCCCTTTGGAGCAAGGCTCTGCTGTGTGGCCAGAACTGGCTGTAACACTGGCTGGGCAAGTAGGGACAGCAGCAGCGCGGCTGTCAGGCCTAAGTGATGGCAGGTCTGGGGAGGCGGGTTAACGGCAATGGGGCGGACGGAAGGGGACATTCCTGTGGCCGCAGGCTCCACGGTGTACCCAACAGCCGATCGGCAAATATTTGTTGAACTTCTACGTTTGTGCCAAGCATTATGCTAGATGTTAGGGGGATAAAAAGGAGAATAAGATAGGATCACTGTTCTTAAGAATTTTTAATAAAATCTAAAATTAAAAGATGAAAAAAAAATCTTATAATCTCGCTGGGGATATGAGACAGACATAAATGAAAAGCTGAGGATGAAGTGAAAATAGCACCAGACTGGGGCTTAAGAGACCTGAGTTTAGTATCCGCTGTGAATCTCTGGTCCCCTCGTCTGTAAAATCAGGGAGCTGGAGCAGACAGCTATAAGGTAGCTCCTATATCTAGCCATGTTTAGGAAGAGAAGGGCTAATACCCAGAAGTAAATGGTAAGAGACAACTATGCTGGGCCAGGGAAGGTTTCCCAGAGGAAGCAGTGTCTTGAAAACTGAACAGGGTGGGGCTTCCCTGGTGGCGCAGTGGTTGAGAGTCCGCCTGCCCATGCAGGGGTCACGGGTTCGTGCCCCGGTCCGGGAAGATCCCACGTGCCGCAGAGCGGCTGGGCCCGTGAGCCGTGGCCGCTGAGCCTGCGCGTCCGGAGCCTGTGCTCCGCAACGGGAGAGGCCACAGCAGTGAGAGGCCCGCGTACCGCAAAAAAAAACCACAAAAAAACAAAAAAACAGGGTGTCCGCAGGCAATAAAGAGAAGGGGGTCTGCACCTGTCCTGGAGAGCATCCCTCCTTCAACCCCAGTGCCCCTGTGTCCTAGGTCTCTAAGCCTGAGTCGAGAAGGCATGTCCACATCCCACTCCCGTCGTGCCTCTAACTTCCGAAATGCTCACTGCTGCCATCCTGGTCAGGCTTCCATCATCTCCCACAGAACCTCTGTTAACAGATCATTGGTTTCCTGCCTTCTTCTTCCAGTGATATTTTAAAAAATTTAAATCCCACCTTCCTTACCCTGCCTGTATGGCCTTACCTGAGTGGACGCTTCCTACCGATCTGACCTCATTTCTCAGCTTGACCCCCATACTCCCTGTACTCTAGCTAAGAAGAATGGCCTTCTTCTTGAGATCTTCTGGGATCTCAATTCAAATGCCATCCTCTCAGAGAGATCCTTCCTGACCCTCTCCTGAAGCAGTCCTTCCTCCAGTGGCTTTCAAACCCTGTTCGATGGAGGTGCCTCAGGAGCTGCCACTGGAGAGTAAAAGAGACTCCCAGCCCTCTCTCCTCTCTTTGGCCAGAAGAGCCCTGCTTTGATCTGTTTCCACGTGAAATTCCATTTGATCTAAACATTTTTGAAAAGCACCAGCCTTGTCCATTCACAAGGGGACCATAAGGCATGTCATTATAGGAACTGTAAAGCTTTGGACAGCAAAGTGCAATGGCTCTTCTATTAGTTTCCAGTCCATGCCTTTGGCAGAAGTAGCTAATCAATCTCAACCCTCATTCCTGCTGGTCCTGGAAGGGGCCTCAGACTCCCACTCAGCCCAGCCCTCCCGGCAGCCAGCCGCAACTAGTCAGTTGCAGTGGGTTGGAAGGAGAAATGACATCTAGTTACCCTTTCCGTGCCAGGACTCTCACACATTTGGACTCAGAGCTCAGGAAGTGCAGTTAGATGAGACCACCCCACCCCACGTGCCCGCAGCCCGAGAGCCGGTGCTAACAAGACCCACTGGCAATAGAGGGAACAGTGTTCTCCAGACCCCTCTGGTGTCCCCATTTGCAAACCCCACCTGTGAGCGGGAAGGCACGGCCAAGGAGTGTAACGCACTCTGCAAACCTAAATGCTTCCTTTTGATTCAAACACAGCACCTGCTTCCTTGGGTGACCAACCCCACCTGGAGCTCTTTCAGGAATCAAACCCATGATGTCACCTGGCAACCCCTGGTCCAGCCCCAGTCACCGGTGTCTGCGTGTCCCGTCAGCGGGACAGCTATTGGTGAGTGAGGATCCAAGAAAGGCAAAGGTAATAATGCATGGTCACATCTTCTCAGTAATCCCCTCCCACCCCATGGCTTGGGATTTGAGCCTAACTTCCAATAGCTGGAAGGGGCGAGGGCTGTGTGGTGTTCTGGGATCACTGGTCGCACGCCCGCCGGCCGCCCCCCACCCCTCCGCTCCAGGCACCGCTGAGGCTTGAGCGAGGGCGAGACGGAGAGAAGAGTGTCCCTGCCCAGCCGGCCGACTTCTTGTCCCAGCGCCAAATACAGCCCCCTCACCAAGCTCCTCGCATGGCTGCCGTCTCTAATTAACGTCTCTCTGGTTGCCGATATTAGATTCTAGTTTTCTCCCCACTTTTAGTTTCTGGGCTGTTTAACAACTTCCTCCTGCTTGGCTATCTCTTCCCTGAGTTTCCAAGCTGCCCCTTGATCCAGGCTTGGTCCCCCTCCCTAGATGTCCCTGTCTGTCTCCTCCTTTGTCTCTTCAGACTTGGGGCTTCCCAGTCCTCCTCTGAAACCACATTCCATACTCTTTCTGGCCACTTCACCCTCTCCTCTGATTTGAACTACCACCAGAACATGAGTGCTTCATGGGATTATGTGATAGTATGTGGTATCACATATTATGTAATTCCGTGTCCCAATCCGCAGGGACACGGTATGTTTGAGGTACTCCCTGGCTACACACGGGATTTCCAGTGCTTCCCCCATAATCCCCAATTCCCTTCAGTTTCTGACTTGTTTTTCTTTCAAAGTCTTCCTTCCCTAGAAGGGTGATCAACCATCCCAGTTTGCCTGGGAGTTGGTGGGGGTAGAGGGTGTGTCCCTGGTAAGTGTGACTTTTGGTCCTAAAACTAGAAAGACCTGGGCTAAGTAGTACACATTGGTCACCCTTCCTACATGCTCCCTCCTGCCCTGCACTCTGGGGCCAATCGGTGATACTGCAATGACTACAAAAATTAATCCTCGCTTGTAAGTTACAGAAAACCTAAATCGGTGATACTGCAATGACTACAAAAATTAATCCTCACTTGTTAAGTTACAGAAACCTAAATCGGTGATACTGCAATGACTACAAAAATTAATCCTCGCTTGTAAGTTACAGAAAACCTAAATCGGTGATACTGCAATGACTACAAAAATTAATCCTCGCTTCTAAGTTACAGAAAACCTAAAACCTTAACCCAGGGGAAGCACAGAAACTTGGATCCCTGGGTATGTTGCCACGTTAAGAAATGGCAGGCCAGGAGAGCACTGTTTGGGGGCAGTTAGTTTTTCTGCAACCTTGAAGCGTCGCCAGGGAGCACTTAATCTGCAACCCCAAATGGTTCGATCCCAGTACCACCTGGTAGGTTGATTACCAAGGTATTTTTAAGCTGATATTCGGAGTTTTGGCATTAACCTCTGCTCAGCCCACTTCCGAGCAGTGACTGCAGGTACGTAAGGCGGGCGAGATGGGGCCTCCCGCGTGGCTGCTGCTTTAGCATCCACAGGAGGGGAGGGGAGAACACGTCTCCACTTCTTTCAGGGACTGTTGGAGAAGCCACGCAGTAACACCGCAGCCACGGACCCTGTGGAGAAATAGCATCAAAACTGTGGTCTCAGGCAAGGCAGAGAAGTGCTCTTACTAATTCAAGAAGCCATTGCCTAGGAAACCGAGGGCCTCAAGAAGGTTCTCAGAGGAATCCAGGGTGGTCACATATTGTGTGCAGAGGCATTTTCCCAAATAGCTGTTCCTTCTGTGACCAAGTTGTACCCAAAACTTCACTGGAGTATAATTTCTGCAGCTTTCCAGGGCCAGAAATCCATCTGTGTGACATTTTCTGCTCTTGGGAATAAGGAGTGACGCCTGCTTATCCCTGACCCTCACGTGGTGCCTTGTTGCTATGGTGGCCAGAGGGCCTCTGTCCTGACCCCCGCCCCACAGGTCGCCGCAAAGCTGTCTCTGCAAAAGTGCCCTCATGGACGTGTGTGTCAGGGAGGTCAGGAAGCAGCCCAATCCTCTCTCCCTTCCACCCCCTCTGATCTTTAAAACCGTAAAGAAGCAAATCGGCAAACAGAGAAAGGAACCCTCCTCCTTTAACAGTGGTACGCATCCCAGGAAGCTGATGTACACAAACCCTTCCTTTGCTTAGATTACATGCCTCAGGAGCATTTAGCTCTTGATAGCACTTTATAGCTTTGCTCAGACCTGCATGGAATATAAATTACTGTTGAATTATACACCATTGCATCAGCGGCAGCCGGCAGGCAGGTCACATGGGGCTTTACAGCCAAGGGGCCTTAGGGGTTCACTAGGATGAGGCAGGGGGTGGTGACAGGCTCTGGGGGAGAACACACTGCAGGGGATGGGGTCCTGAGTTAAGACAAAACCATCCGTCATTCTGCAAACTCTGCAGATGCTCTAGGCAGTCATTGCATGATGCCACCTCACCCCCAGGGCAAGCGGCCTTCGTATCCCCGAGTTTGTGTCTGCACACTGCAAGGCTGGTCTACGTCCGGGCATGATTATGCCACAGTAATGCCACACCCTCAACTCAAGCGACGAAAGGGACTGGCTGGTTCAAATAGGTTGGCATCGACTCTAAAGAAAAAGCCTCTGCGTTCCTATCATAGAACATGGAGTCTCATCCCTTGGTTTTCCATATCTCCAGGGTAGCCACCAAACCTGGAAACATGGGTGTCATGGACTGAACTGTGTCCTTATAAAATTCCTATATTGAAGCCCTAATCCCCCGATATTTCAGAATGTGACTGTATTTGGAGATAGGGCTGTTAAAGAGCTAATGAAGTGAAAATGAGGCTCTTAGGGTGGGCCCTAATCCAATGTGACTGGTGTCTTGTAAGCAGGGGCGATTAGGACATACAAAGAGATATGAGACAGCTGCATGCACAGAGAGAAGACTACACGAAAAGGCAGCAAGAGGGAGGCCATCTGAAAGGCTGCGAGAGAGGCCTCAGAGGAAGCAACCCCGATGACACCTTGATCTTGGACTTCCAGCCTCCAGAACTGCGAAAAAATGAATTTCTCTTGTTTAAGCCACCCAGTGTGTCGTACTTTGTTTTGGCAGCCATTGCAATCTGATACAACAGGTGAATATAGAATAACTGGCTTATTAACAGAACGTTACAATACATGATAAAATAAGGCTATGTTTCCAGACTTGAGGGCTACCTGTGACTAAAACAGGCATCTAAACACAGCCGTACAAAACAATAGCTGCCGGGCCTCGTGTGGATTTTTCTCCATCTCATCAACGCATCTACGCTTACTCCCTCTCAGTCCCCATCACGATACTTATTCTTCTGGGTGTATGTTAGATTTGATCACAAGATCACTGGCCCTGGTGGCCTCTACACCCAAGACTGAGCCTTTTCAAACTCGGGGAAACGCCTAAAGGGCTGAGCCAATGGAAGAGAGCATCAGTGGGTTCAAATGTTGTGATGGGAATTTACTAAGGTCAAAGCGCCACTGTCCAGTCTCCTTGACTGCACTCTTCCATTTCCATCCTTTACCCACTCTGCACAGGGTCCCTGCAGCTATCCTGGCTGTTAACCTTTATGGCCCAGTCCAAGCCCCGAATGGCCCAAGAAGTCTTCTCTGAGTATGCCCAGCACCAGATAATCCACATTTTTTTCAGAAGCCCTAAAACTTTTCTGGTCTGGAACAGGCAATCTGACAATTAGCTATAGGAACCTTCTCTTGTTCTCTGTTTTAGCTTGTGTTCAGCTAGACTGTAACTTTCTCCAGAATTGGTTACGGTAGTGGTGTCTCCTTTCGTATTAGATACAGCACTGCCCAGTAAATCCATATCACTGGAGGAAATGGATTTCTGGGCTATGGAGCTTTTAAATGAAAATATGGGCTTTGAAACCCAGAAGGGAATGAAGGTGATATCACGCTGGCCCTCCCACCCTCCTTTCTCCTAAATCGTTTTGCGGTTGCTGAAGTGTTTTTGCGTGCGTGCGTGCGTGCGTGTGCGTGCACGCGTGTGCCCACACAGGTACATGCCTACCTACCTTGCGTTTCAATGGGTACCCTGGATTTCAGGAAGCATTTTTATTTTTAGGGAAATTCAGCATCAGAATATTACCCTCTCCGCAGGATTATTTTGAAGAGCGATAATAATAAATGTGAAAAGGCTTAGAGAAGTTAAAATTGCTTTCTATATGTAAGGTATGATATTAGAAATGGCAAGCTTTAAGTGAGGGTGAAGAAAAATTGTTCTGGAGGACAAGAAAAATTGTGCTTGCTGCTTTTCACCTCCATCACCCTCTCCATTCTCTCCCAGCCCCGTCGCAGGGCAAGTGCCAAACCAGGAAGCACTTGCTCTCAGCAGAGACCAGAGACAGTGCTCACTCAGGACCTTTCGTTCTGTGGGCTTCGCTCGCACTCCAACCATGGAATTTGGAAGATCTCCGAATACACTTCTGAGACCCTGCTTGGTGAGGGAACCTATCTTTGGGCTCAAGTTTCAGCATCCAGTGGGGGTTAGTTACATCAGGACATCGCTGGGTTTGCAAAGAAGCCTGTGGCTCAAGCAGGATGGGTAAAAGGAAGCAGCCCTAAGAGGAGGGTTGGGAATAGCTAGGTGACATGAGTTGGGGACCTTTTATAAGTGCTGTAGAGGCTCTGACCGTGGTTCCCCTGGAATGCAGAGGCAGCATTTACAGCTATCCCACTTATTAAATTATAAAATTCATTTATTAAACACCTATTGCCTAGTGGACCGTGAGAACTATTTGTTTGTTTTGTTTTGTTTTTAGTCGACACAGTACACTTCCCCTTCTTTCTTCTTTTGTTAAAACACCACCACCATTCTTTCTCCCGGGGAAGCCATTCTGTGATCACAAGGATTAATTCAGGCAGAGGCAGTTGACTCAAAAGCCAAGCCT
The DNA here is from genome assembly GCF_002837175.3 of Physeter macrocephalus. Lineage (NCBI taxonomy): Eukaryota > Metazoa > Chordata > Mammalia > Artiodactyla > Physeteridae > Physeter > Physeter macrocephalus. The sequence goes on from NC_041218.1 coordinate 13,186,343, forward strand.
CAGTTTCTGTATCTTCTGTACCTCTTGAGGTTGCTGTGAGATTACATATATTTATGTAAATCATATATGCATATGCATTAATATATATATATATACACACATCCTATAAATTATATAATTCACATCATAATCCCAAATTAAATAATTTGCTGAAGGTCCCAAAGTATAAGGAACAGAGCAAATATTTGATTTCGCTGTAAAGCCTCAAACTATTTGATTGTGGAAACATCTGCAAACTATGCATCACACTTGCTTCCACTGGCCCCATTAAAAAACAATATCCCCCAGGGGAAGCAACCACTGGCCCACTCCATTCTTGCCCACCTGGCCTTGGATATTTCATGCTTCAGGGAATGAAAAGTTGGGAACATCTGAGCCTGGTGGTCTGTGGTGAGCTAAGAGCTCTCCAAATAGGGCAGGAAAGAGAGTTCTAGAGAGGAAATGAATCAAGAGTGCAGCATCACATTTTTCTCAATGTGAATTTTTGCAGTTTTCTATCCATCTGGGCCTTGGTTCAGAGCTGAGAGTTAGTGGATCCAACTGGCTTCTTAACTAGACTGAGAGTAGCATCTACAGCTGTGTAGAAAGGAACATTCTCAAGCTGTGAATAGCGAGCTTCCAAGTGTAAGGCCACTTAGAGCACGCCATATTCCTGCCCCTGCTTCTCTTTGCTCTCCTCTTTCTAGGCCAGCACTTTCTGGTGGACGAGGGTCCATGCAGCAAACTTTGAGAACCTCTAGGGCAGAGGGCAATCTTGCCCTGGGTTTCTTGCTAGGGACAATGCCTGAAGTCATACAAAACCTCCTGCAGACCATCTCAGATACTACAGCTCTCTGGTTGGTCTAACATTCATCTTCCTAAGTAGATACAAGGATTTTGCAGAGAAAGCCACATCACCAATGCCACCCCCACCCCCGAAAGCCAGCATGAAGCCCAATACAAGTAAATCTATCATTATGTTTGAATTCCTGTCTTGGTCATCATTAAGGCTCTCCTGGCCCGTCCAGAGGTCCACCAAGTCAGCCTGCAACAGCTTCCTGGGAGGAGAGCTGCTACCGATAGGGATGTGGCTTAGTGGAAAGACAACTCCACCAAGAATCAGAAAATCCAGGTTCTGGTCCCATGCTTTCCCATTAAGTGGATAAACCACCTTACCTCTCTTGGCTATGATCAACCATGAAATACAGGGAGTAGGACCAGATCTCTAAGATCCTTCTAATTAAATGATCCCGTGACTCTAGGTATTGGGACAAAAAGGTCCCATTCTCTTTGAACTGTTCTAGGACTTGCTGTCACTTATTTTGTCAAACATGAGCTGCCTGGAGAGAAGGTACTGCTTCTCACCTCCTGACACGCACAGAAGGGCTGGTGAATGAGACCATTAGAAGCCATTATTTGCCATCAGTGTGCATATGAGGCTCAGGTCAAAACTGCCCTGATTTGAAACATGGAAGGATTGGGACCCAGATGTTTAAGTGTCTGGAAGAAACTGGCTCCTGTAAGAAATCTCTCTGGCTCCTGCCCTATCTGATCCAAGCCAATGCCATGTTCATTAGCAGAGGAAGACGCTTGGGGTGGTAGCCAGAAGATCAGGAGAGTCTACCACCTGGTTTGGTTTATGTTTCCATATGCCTGGCACATTTGTCAGCTTGGCATGGCCTTTCTTTGAGATGAAAACCTGTACCCAAGTGATTCTGGCATGCTGTCACCTCACCACTGGGTCACTGAACACATATATAGCTTTATATGGATCAAATGCTTATATATACTATTTTTAACAGGATAGGCATTGTCCCAAATGCTTTACAAATGGTAGTTCTTTGAATCCTCAAAGCAACCTTATGAGATTTAGATGGGGAAAGACACAGAGAGGTTAAGTAAATTGCCCAAGATCACCAGCTGCTCTGTACTGGAGCCAGGATTCAAATCCATGTTTTTGCCACATGTTACGTTTTCTCTCATTCCAGGTATTTCACGTGCATGTGTATTGTCTCTGGAGCTGGACTGTAAGCAATGTAAGCAAAGAAGCTCTTTTCCCAAATAGGGCCCTATACCCAGTGGTGTTTAAATAAGATTTATCCACTAGATGGTGAGATTGGGAGAAGAGGCCCTATTGTTATCAAACGTGGTCCTGAGGAGGTTCTGGGTGCCCCTCAGACTCAAGGCTCAATTAATAAAATCTCGTTGCTGAATTCTCCAGAGAACTAGGAAACCCTATCACAACCGTACGTAACTTCACTCCTATTTGTGTTGGGTAAAAGGGTGACTTCCTATAGAGGGACATGAGTTTTCTATGAGGAGCAGGATGGTGTGGCTGAGGAAGGAAAGGAATCAAGATCAGAGCATTAACTCTCTTTCAGTAAGGCTGTTTGTAGCTTCCCAGGAGGCCAGAAACCAACCCCAGTGGGCAGAGTAAGCTGGTGGTCCCAAGACCCAAAGGAGCTCGGTATGGACCGCAGCCCATCAGAGGGCTCCTCCCCGCAGTGCTACTGGCTCGTCAGTGGGCCTCTACCTAGCAACCCTTGTGGCTCCACTTTTGTCTGGGAGACTTAGGGAATGATCATTATTCACCCCTCTTCATTTTCTGAATTCAAACTCTGATGAGAGGAGAGTCCCAGAAAGGAGGTAGACAGGATGGAAATACCAGCTTTCTTACTGTTGAGGCAAGTGTGGCAACTGTGGCTTGGCCCCTGGCCACAATCAAGCTCAGTAATACTTTCCCCCAAGGCTGACATTTTAGGATGGTTTCCCCAAGGGAATGTTTGGGTCTGCAGAGCAGATACACTCACCCAGAAGTGACTCACATTGGTGGGCCAGAAAAAGAAAAGGAAACAGGCCTCCAACCTGGCCTCCTGATGCTGGCCTGAGCCTTGACCCTGGGAATACTGGCCACCTGGAGGAGCAAAGCACGGGCAGAAGACCCAGATATTGCTGGGCTCCCCAAGCTTGGCCTCCTCTGGCAACCTCACCAATTGGAGAAGTCAGTCACCTTTTCTCCTTTAGAAGTAGGGCCTTAGGGCTTCCCTGGTGGCGCAGTGGTTAAGAATCTGCATGTCAATGCAGGGGACACAGGTTCGAGCCCTGGTATGGGAAGATCCCACATGCTGCAGAGGAATTGAGCCTGTGCACCACAGCTGCTGAGCCTGTGCTCTAGAGCCGTAAGCCACAACAGCTGAGCCTGCATGCCACAACTACTGAGGCCCAAGCGCCTAGAGCCCGTGCTCTGTAACGAGAGGCCACAGCAATGAAAAGCCCCCGCCTGCTGCAACTACAGAAAGCCTGTGCACAGCAACGAAGACCCAACCCAGCCAAAAATAAATAAATAAAATAAATTAAAAAAAAAAAAAAAGAAGAAGTAGGGCCTTAAAAGGTAGAGTTGGTACCCTTCTAAAGCGAGGAGAGAAGTTTCCAACTTTATGGGCCCAGATGGCAATGCTGAGATAAAGAGAGAATGCCATCCAATTTCCCTTGGCCATACTAACTCAGGGACCCTAAAAAGCTGTGACCCAGAGGCTTCCTGGAAATGTGATTTCAGTAGAACTTGTCTGAAAATGTTGAGAGCTGAATTGGAAGGGATATTTTAATTAATTATCATTTAAGATAAACTGTAGCCTGGGAGTGTGGTGGATGTTTAAGGGATTCCTAGGTTTTGTTATGGGGGCAGTAGGAAGGACACAGCTATTGGCATTTCTTCCTCCCCAGGGCCAAAATTATGGGGTCAAATATCATACTAAATTTCCATTTAACTTGACACAAAGCTGCTTAAGCATTTTTTTTTTTTTAAAGGTGAAAGGGGAGACGGCAGACAGCAGAAAAAGGAAGAACTACAATCCTGCAGCGTCCTCGGAAAAACAATGGAGACAAAGATCGAGAAAATGCAAGAAATGTTTAACAAACACCTAGAAGAATTAAAGAACAAACAGAGATGAACAATACAATAACTGAAATGAAAAATACACTAGAAGGAATCGGGGCTTCCCTGGTGGCGCAGTGGTTGGGGGTACTAAATGAAGTGGAGATAGGCAACCTTCCACAAAAAGAATTCAGAAAAATGATAGTGAAGATGATCCAGGTCCTCGGAAAAACAATGGAGGCAAAGATCGAGAAAATGCAAGAAATGTTTAACAAACACCTAGAAGAA
>NC_041218.1:13191126-13191504 GCF_002837175.3 Physeter macrocephalus
AATGGAAATAAAAACAAAAATAAACAAATGGGACCTAATGAAACTTCAAAGCTTTCGCACAGCAAAGTAAACCATAAAGAAGACGAAAAGAGAACCCTTAGAATGGGAGGAAATATTTGCAAACGAATCAACGGACAAAGGATTAATCTCCAATATATACAAACAGTTCATGCAGCTCTATGTCAAGAAAAAACAACCCAATCAAAAAATGGGCAGAAGACCTAAGTAGACATTTTTCCAAAGAAGACACACAGATGGCCACGAGGCACATGAAAAGCTGCTCAACATCACTAATTATTAGAGAAATGCAAATCGAAAGTACAATGAGGTATCACCTCACACCAGTTAGAATGGGCATCATCAGAAAATCTACAAACA